>NC_086369.1:530000-777500 GCF_036324505.1 Eleginops maclovinus
GTTGTTCTCAAGAAATTAAACAATAAACTGAACTGCATAAACTGCAGGATTGTACTTTCTGACTCCAGCTCCTGGATGAGTTGCTGTCTCTGCTGGACACATTTAGCACAATATTCTCCTACATGTTCCACATTATCTGCACTGTTACATACACTACAATTACCATCAGCATGTTTCTAGTAGCTACTACTTAACCCAGTATGCCCAAATCTCATCCTAGAGATTATGTTTTCCTCTGGAGTAGTTCTAGATGTTGACCTTGCTTCACCAACATACCCTGCAGTACTTCCTCCCGGTGATAGCAGTGCTCCAATCATTTTGCCATTTCCTCCATTGGCCTTGACTATGGTCTTAATTTCAGCCTTACTAAAACGTATATTCATGGTGATTTCAGATGACTGTATGTAAACACTGCTTCTTCTTCGGTGGTTTAATAGCAGTAGGCAGACAGTGAGTAGGTGCACTACCGCCACCTGCTGAGCGAGTGTAGAGCAGCAGACTGGCAGGAAATGAATAATAAAAACACTAAATAAATAAATAATTGGAAAAGAAAAGAACAACTCTAAATCCTCTCTATATTGTCGGTTGCTCTTAAGACTGATTACTTACTCTGACGTCCACACGAAGTTTGACACCAGCAGTGAAACCACGTGACCGAGTTTTTAAAATCAACAGATTATTATTTATTTACATGTTTTAATACGTTGACAGTATTAACTAAACCCTTTTATATTTAATAAGGAAATGTATGATTATTATTTCAACTTTTACACCTTTTAAAAAACTTTAACCGACTCTGAACAAAAGAGGGAGGGTGTCAGGTTTCATGACGTCACTCAGGTAATGCTGAAAGGAGTGTTGAAAGGTGCGTTCACTGGCTGGTTTGAATGAAAGCAGTCCAGCAGGAAAATCCGCCCCAACACACCCGCCTGAAAAACACCTTAAAGTAGGACACTGAGGCCGGGAGACACGAAGCTGTTTGTACTCTGAAAAGCTGCTAGAATGAGTAAAATTGCGAAGTTATTCAAAGGGAGCTCCAGCTCCGGTTCTTCCAGCTCCTCGAAGTCCAAACACCACCGGTCCCGGGGAGGGCCTTCCCCGCAGGAGGCCATCCACAAGCTCCGGGAGACGGAGGAAATGCTGACCAAGAAACAGGACTACTTGGAGAAGAGGATCGAGCAGGAGCTGATGATTGCCAAGAAGAATGGCACCAAGAACAAGAGAGGTAAACATCTGCAGGTGTTTAAGAGTCAATATGGAGTATTTTGGACACGTTTTAAGCAGAATAGCATAGTGAAACAAGCATTAAAAACATCCCAGGTGCAGTTTCTCAGTGGTGTTAAGTATTGTACAATTCTGAGGGACTTGAACTTGCATTTCCATTTCATTCTACTTTATAATTCTACATCACTATATTCAAAAGGGAAATCATGTTATTTTAGTGCACTGCAGCTTTAGAGGTAAGAAAAAACAGTCACATTCTTTAAATATTTGACAAAGTCAATCAGAAATGTGTTTATCTACAACAGTGAAATGCTAGTTGATGCGACACTACTATATAGGCAGACCTTTTATATAAACATCATTATAAACACACTCAAAGGACATTTTCTGCACTTTTAAGTAACAACAAGTATCCCTTATTTATAGGAACACGTTGATTTTATTTTAAGGATACCTGAGCAAAGTCACTTTCGATTTCAGCCGTGAGTTGGACAGGTTTGCAACAGGTGAGAGTTAGGGATTAAATAAAAACAGCTCTATTATTTCCCTGTGCAGGAAACAGTGTGTTTAATCCTGTGAAAGGCTTTATTGTCGTATGCACGGAAGTGTAGATATGGCAATGAACATCTGAAGTCCCGGGCTCATCCAACAATGCAACCTGAACATATATAAGACAAAACACAGATACAAAAAGAATAAAAACAGAGCAGAAACAGAGCAGAGATGAAAGAGTGCAGATGAATGTCCAGGTAATGCAGGTTCCTGTTGAATCACCTCAGACTATAAATAAACCCAGGGAGAAACCTGGTGTTGTCTTTGTGAACGCCCAGCAGGAAACAGCGTCAGATATATAATGTGACTCTCCCTGGTCTCTGTCTCAGCCGCCCTGCAGGCGTTGAAGAGGAAGAAGCGTCTGGAGCAGCAGCTGACGCAGATCGACGGCACCTTGTCCACCATCGAGTTCCAGAGGGAGGCTCTGGAGAACTCGCACACCAACACAGAGGTCCTGAAGAACATGGGCTTCGCTGCCAAGGCCATGAAGCAGGTCCACGAGAACATGTGAGAGAACGGAGCAGAAAAAATATGATCTGGGGTTTGTTTTTATCTGCGGTGTGTCATCCCTCTCCTCCGTCTGTTTCCAGGGACATAGATAAGATAGACGATCTGATGCAGGACATCACCGAGCAGCAGGACGTCGCCCGGGAAATCAGCGAGGCCATCTCCGGACCTTTTGGAGAGACGTTTGACGAGGTACGAGAGCAAGATTTAGTTTCATTGATAGGAACACCTGCCTTACATTCAGCATAAAAACACCGTAATCCTGCTGGTAATCTGATTACTTCCTGTGTTCTTACTGGTTTCCCTGCAGGACGAGCTGCTGGCGGAGCTGGAGGAGTTGGAGCAGGAAGAGCTGAAGGACAACATGAAGAGGATGGGAGGATTACCCAGCGTGCCGAGCAGCAAACTGCCCTCAGCGAGACCCAGCAGTCACAGAGCGAGTAAGAGCTGAACTGAGTATCAGAGGAGGGAATCCTGCAGTACTCAAATACTTTGACTGTAGATATGTTTGTATATCTGCTGTTTATTTTCATTTGATTATTATCGTTTTGGTTGGACAAAATCAGCAATTTCCAGATGTCCTTTTGGGGTTTTTATTTTTGGGGGAATTTAATACCTTATTCTTAATCCTTTTTTGAAGCGTTGACCCCGGTAATTGTCCCGTAATAATCTGATGAATTCTCCTTCTCTTTACAGCCACCAAGAAACGGGTCGAGGACGACGACGACATGCGGATGCTGGAATCGTGGGCGACCTAATCTCTCTGAGCTAATTTACCTCTCTCTCTTTTTTAGCTTTATTAGGGAAAATGAAGAGCATTATATCATTAAGCTTTTCGGTTTAAAAGCCACTTTACAGGTGATATTTATTAAGGAATTAAGTGAAGGATTAACAGAAGTTTAGAGGCGTTTCCTACTTTCTGTTGTTGTTGTTGTTGTTGTTTTACAGCTTGCACAGAAAACACCACATTAAAATGAAGATATGAGATGTTTCTAGATGTAAATAAAGTCTGATTTTGCATAAATATTGTAAATAAAAACCTTTGATCAATGAACTAATCTCCTACAGTTTGCCGAAATCTATCGTCTTATTTATTATCAGTGTCTTGCAAATTGTTTAAATTGCAAATGTTAAGTCAATTTCTAATGTCCAAGAGGTGGAAAAGTACATTTAAGTAAACATAACAATACTACAGGGTGAAAATACTCAGTCACAAGTAAAAGTATTGGCATAAAACATATACTTTAGGTACCAAAAGTAAAAGTACTTTTCATGCAGAATAAGGATAATATAATGTGGAAATACTCAAGTAAAGTACCTACACTTCTATTTTAGTTCAGTACTTGACTAAATGGACTTTACACTACAGCACTGCATATATACAAGACATTTAAATCCACTTAATAATCTATATTTTCACTTTTAATCGCATGCTTTTACTCTGAAAGAATAACCAGAAACCACGTGATTACATTCCGGTTAGCTTTACTGTGCTTTTACTTTGAAAGAGCTAAGCGGAAGCCCTTTGTTTTACATTCCAGTTAGCTTTATCACCCTGTTAGCATTGAAGGAGGAAGTCTCTTTTCTGCGGATTTAAGGCAAATTAAACCTAAATAAAACCTACTTTAGCGATAAAAACAGACTATGGACGCGAGTAGGAAGCCTCAGACAGAAGGTGAGACTTTAAAACTATTACATATAACTTTAAATGATTAACTACGTGTCAAATAATGAAGGGAGTTTCCGTAGCTGTTGAAGTTAGCATTAAGTTAAAGTGTTTACAGTGAAAACAAACTCTTCATAAAGTAACGACTTTCTTATATCCAGAGGTGTAAAGTAACTAAGTACATTCACTCAAGTACTTCAGTGTATTATCCAGGTACTTCCATTTGATGCTACTTAGTACTTCTCCACTATAGTTATTAAACCTAAAATATAATTGGAGCCCTGTCTGAAGCCGGGACATCAAAACTACATGTTCTGTCTGTGTGTTTCTAAACACATAAACAGCTTTAAATACTTGTAACAAAATGCGTCTCAAGTCAAACTATTCAAGTATTTCAGAAGTACTTTTCGTTTATGTTCTTATACTTAGCTACTATAGAGAAGCAGTTCTGCAGAGGTCTTTAGAACATTTAGGGTAAACCATTAGATATTGAGAATAATAGCCTTGATCATTTTATTTATGTGCACCTGGGTCAGCCCTTCCCTGGAATAAGTTTGTGTGCATGTAAATGGTAATAATAAAGAGCTTTTTGAACATTAAGTACATTATCATGTCCCAGGAGAGGCTGTAATTACTGATATACACCTGAAAATGAGCAAAATAGGGCCTCTTTAATAAGTGTGTACAATTGTATGATTGATTAATTCACTTTAACCCAGATTGTGGCTCATGTAGTCACACTTTGTGTCCATTTTGTGGGAAAAAACTTAATTAACCACTACTAGTTATTATTAAATGTGTCCCATGTTAGAGACTCAACGATCAATTAGGGCTTTATTAATTGTAGTGAGTATAATAAACGTTTTCTACAGACACCCCGGGACCAGAGGAGAAGGCCAGGCAGGCAGCGGCTGCAGTGAAGGCTGCGAACCGTTTACCTGAGCTGCGTCTGGTGGTGCTGGGTTGGAGGTGGCCGGGGAAAAGCCTGACAGGAAACACCATCCTGGGGAAGGAGGAGTTCCATCTGGAGCGAGCGGCTGAGTTCTGTGTGAAGAGACAGGCGGAGGTAACCATCACCACAGTTTATCAGAAGTCCTTTATCAGTCCTGCATGTATCTAATAACTCTCTCACAGGTGCTGGAGCGGCAGGTGACGGTGGTGGACACGCCCGGCTGGTTCTCCGCCCAGGACACTCCCCCCTCCTACAAGCAGGAGTTGGTGCGAGGAGCTTCCCTCTGTTCTCCCGGTCCTCACGCCTTCCTGCTCGTCATCCCCGTCGGCATGTTCACCGAGGTGGACCGGCAGTGCATCGAGGAGCATGTCAGCCTGTTCGGAGAGAGCGTGTGGAGGCACACGATCGTGGTGTTCACTTGGGCGGAGGTGCTGAGGAACATCTCCATCGAGCGGTACATCCGGCGGGAGGGCAAGGACCTGCAGTGGGTCCTGGAGAAGTGCCATCGGAGGTACTTTGTGATCAATAACTGTATATTCGGAGAGCACCCCCAGGTGGGCCGGCTGCTGGAGAGGGTGGAGAAGATGGTGGCGGCGGAGGGAGGGTTCTACAACTCGGAGGAGGAGGTGGTGGTGGAAGAGGAGAAGAAGGAGAAGGCTGTGGAGGAGAACCAGAACAGGGAGGGGCGGGAGCTGGGAGCCCGGCCCAAACAGAGCTCAGCGCTGAGTCTGTCCAAAACCGTGGAGGCGCTGTCCAGTGAGTGAAGAGCTCAGACCCAGTTTAATGTTTCTATTGTGCTGCTTCCTGTAGGTGTTAGTGCATGTCAATGGTCTGCAGTGGCTAAAATCCCTCCAGAGTGTAAAATAATCTCTCTCTTGTAAAAATGTCAGAAAATGCTTTTTTTGCCTCTAAAATGTGGAGATGTAATGCTTTTCTCTGATTTATATCAAATGAAAGAGGATATTTTTGGGTTTTGCACTTACAAAGCAAGACATTTAAAGACGTTGGTTGGATTTTGAGAAACTCAGATTTTCCCTCTTTTTTTTGGCGAAACCATTTCAGGAACTTTAACGTGTCACAGTAGAGCCACTGAACACCAATATGAGCAGACTGTAGAATCTCTCTAACGTAAAACAGCTGTTTTAATGATCCCTGTGTTTGATTCCAGATTAACGGCGACCAATCGGAGCGCTCGGACTGCGAAGCTGCTTCCTATCGGAGGAGGATTCCACTGAAAGTAAAGAAACGGTGGTTTTAATTTATTTTTTAAATCAGACTGATTATTCATGATGTTCTTCACTGTGACGAGGCCTTTTATTTCATGCTCTCCTCAGACACCCCCCCTGTTATAGAGTAAAGGGCTGTGTGAAGAGGGTCTTATTAACGCTGTTACACCTGCAGACGTCTCCCTCTGACCTCCCGGCAGACTGCACTACTCCACTGTTACTTTAATTAATAATGTTTATATTCTGCCGCTGGGATCCTGTAACTGAGTCCTGTTTGTTGTGACCAAACTGTAAATGCTTTTCCTGTGCTTTTAAAGCCGGTTATGGATTATTATTGTTACCTAAATGCATCTGTAACGTGTTCCTGTCACCATGTGGAAGCTGAAGGATGAGTTCTGGTCATAGAATAATCCTTTTAGTGTCAGTAATTACCTTTTAAAGCATTTAAATTGTCTATTTTTGCAGGTTTTTAGTGTTAAAAAAACATAATATATTTGGGGTTTCTGGAGCTAATTTGACAAGATGAGATATTTCCAGCTGTCTTCTGTGGCTTTAGGGGAGATTAATGGTTGTTGTACCCCTATTTTTACATTAAATATGACCTTTTATTGACCAAATGATTCAAAGGTGGAAGCACCCTTTTTTTTTTTACACACATTTTTTGGTAGAAATTCTTAATAAAACTGGTGTTGTCAGACAGTAACACCCCTACTCTTTGTTTTGCTGTGCTGCACTATTATTAGATAGTCAGCTGCTTCGGACACACACTCCGATCTTTTATAGGCCTATGGTAGCTCACTACACACACCAGCAGTTTCATGAAGATCTGGTGAATCGTTTCACTTTAATCCAGACAAATCATGCCTTAAACTGAACCATCCCTCTGCTTCAGACCGGCCTCAATATCAATTAACTGTCAATCGAACTCTGTATTTTGCTTTATTAACGGGGTGTAAATCCGGTACTAGTATAAATTACTAGAGTGGTTTAAAATGACTTCTTAAGATGTCTCAGATCTGTCCTCCTGGCGCTCAGGAGCTGCTGGTTTCTGCTCAAACCATGGAATCTGAATCTTTATAGCTGACATGTTCTTTAAATGCAATGAGGCTCCTGATATCCAGGATTTATGTAAATGGTCTGCAAAAGCTAAGCATGAGAGGGTCTCTTTCAATCGACTGACTGAAAGCCTTCGATAGGAATCCTGTAGAAACTGTCCGTCAAAATGTGCATGAATGTATTTATAGAGAGCCGATTAGACGCTGGATGCTCAGATATGCAGTGAAGGCTGCAGACCGGTTCAACATGAGTGCCTTTGCATTGTTTTAAAGGGGTTTGGGGGTCATAGGGTCAGAAAACAGCAGAGTTATCCACTAAAAACAACCAGGTCTCTCTGCAGCCTGTGAACCAGGTCCCTCTGCAGCCTGTGAACCAGGTCCCTCTGCAGCCTGTGAACCAGGTCCCTCTGCAGCCTGTGAACCAGGTCTCTCTGCAGCCTGTGAACCAGGTCTCTCTGCAGCCTGTGAACCAGGTCTCTCTGCAGCCTGTTAACAACGTCCCTCTGCAGCCTGTGAACCAGGTCTCTCTGCAGCCTGTGAACCAGGTCCCTCTGCAGCCTGTGAACAAGGTCCCTCTGCAGCCTGTGAACCAGGTCTCTCTGCAGCATGTGAACCAGGTCCCTCTGCAGCCTGTGAACCAGGTCTCTCTGCAGCCTGTGAACCAGGTCCCTCTGCAGGGATGAAGGGCTGATTGTCTCTCAGTAGATCTGCTCTTTAGAAATGCACTGTCTTCTTTTAGGTCCAAATAAATATATTTTTTGACCAAACTGTTGTTTCCTGTTCCTTGAATGACGGACAGTCTCTTAAATCTACATGAGGTGATTTATCACACCTGCACCGACAGATATATAAAGCTTAACGAGATCTTTATTAAAGAGAGATTCATTTCTTAATAATCACGTTTTTAAATTAAATGAAATTATTATTATTTAGATGTATTTAAAGTATCCAAAGTAAAACAATATACTTTATTTTTGATGTATTAATTGTTTTTAATGTTTTACATTTATTTCTCATTGTGTATTGTTGGTTCATTTTAAAAGACTACCAGTTATTTTTTATTATTATTTTCTATTTAATTGAATTTATTTGAATTGACCAACTGTAAATACATAAATACTATATTAGCAGTAAATCCTCATAATTGTGAAGATGGAACTAGGGACTATTTCGCTTCAAAAGGAAATTAATAAACCTTTAAAATGGTTCCCAGCTAATTGATTAATTGATATCCTGCCTATGAGCTTCTTTATGACGTGCACTTACCGCTAGTCGACACTAGATGGCAGCAGAGCCTCATCCTTACGCGGTATCCCTGTAAACAGTGTACGGTTCACAGCAGCAGCCCAGGTGAGACCCTGCCTGTAACAGACTCATTAAGCTGATATGTGTTTGGGACTGAAGTTCAAAACAGTTCGCTTCCATTCACTTATATACGATATGTCTATGGCGTATAGGAGTATATTTCGGATTGAACCATTTACACAGACAAACAGCTGATCAGACACAATACAGGAGAGGGAAACCAAAAGGCCTCTTTATGGATTAACGAAAGGCTAACTGCTATCTGTGCTCCCTCCTGGCTCTACAGGGGTATAATTCTCTTTCATGCTTCTAAACGGTTGATATTTTCCTTTTCCTCGCCTCTTGCTGCTCCTGTTTGTTGTCATGTTATCTCCTCCTGAATCTGCAGGGAAGCAGTTCTGCTGTCTGCAAGCATTTCTCTCTGTCACGCTCTCTCTCGCAGGGCCGATGGAGATGATTTAAAGTCTGAAGTCATGGCAGGTAAATAATGCATAAAGGGTTTGAATAAAAGCATGACATTATTCCAGGATTCTTGCTGAATATAGCCACGTGATGCTGGAGTGATTTCTGATTTTAACAACATCGTTTATTATTTCAAATGTAATCAAAACAGCAGTAGTTACAGAAGTTACAGACGGCTATGATGCGGAGTGATTTGTAGTCTCGTGATGAGTAACCTGTCTCAAAAACACCTGTTTATCGTCATCAGAGGTAGGGAGGGGTGAAAGGGTCCAGCCTCTGACAGCGGATATAAAATACTCTCAGTTTCAGGTGGTGTTCAACAAGCAGATGTTACTCTCTGCAGACCCTAACCCTTTGTCCTGATACCCTCTGCCCCTCTGCACCCCTGCCCCCCCCCCCCCCCGTTCTCAGACAGCGCTGCGGAGACGAGTTATGAGGAGTCTGAGGGTTTGAAAAGCAGCCATTTGTACAGAAAAAAGACAGCCAGAGAGCCATTGATTTGGTTTGTGTGCGTGAGTGCTGCTGATTGGTTACATTGTGTTTAAATGGAAGGTGTCAGTTAGTTAAGCCCCGCCCCCTTTGTGTATGTTGCTCCGCCTATTGAGCTTTTAACACGTGCAGATTATCCAATTAAATTTGTGGTTTTAATTTCAGTTGATCTGACGCCTTGACAACTTCGGGACTAACGTAGAGAGGTGCAGCGATGACCTATTTTTGTACGCTTAGCTGGAAGTTAGCATTGTTCCATCGGCAAAAATGAACTTCACGTCACCCCCGCTAAGCTAAAGGCAGCTCAATTTAGACAGACCAGCGTTTTTAAATTCCAAAACAACCAAAGAAAACTATTGACTTCCAGCCGAAGGGACAAGAGGGGTCTAAATCGCTGACTCATTGCTTGGTTATAGGACTCATTCCTGCACCACTATTGTCTGAACCCGAGTTAAGTTATGGGTTTTTGTATCGAACAGCGGTGCAAATTGATGGTGTTTTATGGATGCTAAAGTGAAGGCAAAGAGCTGTACTTATCCGGTGTTAATGAATTCATCGTTTTTCTCTCCAGAGCGTTGAGCTAAATATCTGAAATCAAGATGTGATTAGTCTTTGGTCTGAATGTGACGACGATGAGGCGTTTATAAAATAAATTGTATTTACAGTGTCAAAACCAAACGGGTGTCGGCTAATATTGCACGCTTTATTTTTCAGTAGAAGTCCAGGATCTAAAATGAGTCTACAATCATCGGTGTGTGTCTCCAGAGAGCGACAGTAGACGCGTGTGTGGAATAGTATTCACATTGAAGTAAAAAAGTAGAGAAAGAAAGGCCACTGATAAAAAACAAGAAAGGTTGTACTGCTGTGAGTTACCTGCACCTGCACCTGCACCTGCACCTGCACCTGCACCTGCACCTGCACCTGCACCTGCACCTGGCCTCGGTATTTACATTACTGGGATGATGGCGACACTGGGAATAAAACCTCACACATCCTCCCCATAAAGCAGGCCGATATCCACTGTCTCCTTTAGAACACACACACACACACACACACACACACACACACACACTTTAGAAAACACACTCAGCATACGCACACTCACAAGCGCCTGTGTTGTCGTTTTGCATCAGTACCACGAGTCAGGAAAAAAAGTGCAAACTGTAGCCGGGGACCAATGGCACGGAAGGAAGGAAATAAAAACCGGCCAAAAATATACAGAAATGGAACCCGGGATGTAAGGGAAAGTACGGGAGAGGATCCGGCCCACACGCCATTCTTTTCCTATAGTTCCTACTTTGTTCCTCAGAATTGTGTCTCATTGGGACTTCTCTGAACGCCTCCTTTTTACACATTATTTCCTCAGTATTCAGATTCAAATCTCAGGAAACTGAAACCTCTTTTGGTCCGACCTGTGTCCCTAATCCTCTTCCGTAGAATAGCGTGCCCATCACCCAATAAAAAAAACACTCAAATGAAACCAGACACACTGACCCCCCCCCTCCTCAGAGTATCGGGTCTGTACAGGTAGATGTGCCCCCCCTGTGAGTGGAAATACGAAGGCCGACCCAGTCAACCCACCGAGTGGAAATCTCTGAAAATATATTTTGTATATTCACCCTGCGCCCCTCCACCACACAGTGTCCAGTCTATACAATACATGCCCCCCCTCCCCCCTCCCCCCGTTCATCAGGCTGGTCTGGGGTCCAGGTGTCTCTTACTGCTGGTTCCAGTCCGAACGAGTCTTTATGTGCACAGATCCTGAGAGGGGGGGCATCCCTCAGCACTGATCCGACTCCATGAAGATCTCCTTCTCTGGGCCCACCGGCTCCACCTCCGCGTATGCTGGGTGCCCCGAGCCCCGGCGGAACTTCATGGCCGGCCACCTTCTGGGACGCCTCTGTGGGGTGGGGGGGGGGGGGAGACACTGTGGTGTGAATGCTGCAGACTTCTACTGAAACATCTGGAGGAGTTCTGGTCAATATTTTGACAAGAGGAAACACTGCATACAAGCAGCTTTGATTTCACACACACTCTTCATGCTGCAGTGTGTGCTTTATGAGAGTGTGTGCACCAAGTTGCATCACCCCCCCCTCTCAAAATCCCAATGCACATTCAGGATAAGCTGTCACACTGGACTATCTGCAGGTTTGCGTGCTAAACGCAGCTCACTCCCCTGATCCCAGTCTGAGCTCACCTCGATGAGGAAGAGGCTGGCGGCGGAGGTGGGGTGGTGGTAGACGTAGACGCTGAGCAGGACGCCCGCCACCATGAGGAGCATCACCAGCAGGATGCCGAGGATCAGACCGGTGTGGAGAGGTGGCGACTTCCTGTCTACTGAGCTCTCTGCAGGAAGCACTGAGGGAGAGGAACAGGCTGTTATTCTATATTTAAATGCATTTTGTACAGGTTTTTCTTTAAGCTGCCGCTCTATGTTCGACCCCCAGGGGGCACTCATCATTCATCAGCACTTTCCTGTCTAACTTTTTCCCAAAAATGCCATAAAATTTACTTAATTAACGCCAACATTTCGCTAAATATCTGGACACGGAATCATCGATTTCAGTGCCACATCTCCTCCAGCCTCGGTGCTTTTGTTCCAGACGTTCAGAGACTTTTTCTCCGAGCAGATCCACAGTTTAAACTCTGAGGTCTGATTAAGTATTCATGAGCTTTCTCCATCAAGAAGTAGGAGTGAGCAGCGAGTCGAGGTCAGCAGCACGACTTCCTGACAAGAGAGGAAACAGAGAGTCTGTCCTGCAGAGAGACGTCAGAGTGTGTGTGTGTGTGTGTGTGTGTGTGTGTGTGTGTGTGTGTGTGTGTGTGTGTGTGTGTGTGTGTGTGTGTGTGTGTGTGTGTGTGTGTGTGTGTGTGTCATTAAACTGGACATTGAAAAAGGACAGAGGATGGATGTAACCCTCTGTTTGTCTCTGTCAGTCGAAGCCTCTTATAGTCTCATGGAGAAGGAGGTTTGATATTTGTCTTCTGTCTTCCTCAGAAAGCGATTTGTCTCCCTTCAGAGTTACAAGGGGGGGGGGGGGGGACTGAATGCTGAACAAACAGCGGGATGCTAGCAGACACAGCTCTGCAGGAGACAGAGTGTTCATCCTGAGGAAACATCCTCTATAGTGGATCTAACAGGTTGCATCTGAGTCCTTCTCTGTGAGTAGAGTACAGGAGCGTTCAGAGCCGACGTGAATGCTAGCAGCTCTGCACGTTAGCACGGCGATGCTCTGAGCTATGTTTCAGCGCTTCGTTTAGCGCTTAGCATAAGTGCTGAAAATGTGAGGTGTTCAGTCATAAAGCACCGACTGAAGCTCTGGAGGACACAGCACCAACGTTTGGGTTATCCTGAGGGACCATGAACCTCCATGTGCGGGATCAATTAGTGCCAATCAATTAACAGCTGTAAGGTACGGGGGGGGGGGGGGGGGGGGGGGGGACCAAAAGCATCAAGAAATAATATGTACAGACACAGAAAATGACACGTCTGGAGCCAATGACCCAGAGAGGATGCTAATGGACACACACACACACCCCCACATACACACCCCCCCCCCCCCCCCCCCCCCCCCCCACACACACACACACACACACACACACACACACACACACACACACACACACACTCACCCTGGTTGTCTCGGAGGTGCAGGGCGATCTTGGTATCGTCTGCAAGAGACAGAGAGAGGGAGATGTCAAACGCATTAATCTGTGTTTCTCTCCCCCCTCCCCCTCCCCCTCCCAACATGAACATTTACTGCTCTTGAAACCTGAAGAATAAATGATGGGAAGATAACGGCTCAGCGTGCATAATTCAGCCGTCTGGGGTTAACATGTGAGTTATGGAGATGTGGCATGACCCACTTCTGCAGCGGATATGTTTCACTGAAGGATTCAACTGAGGGGGATCTCCCATTTCAATTTGGGAAAAAAGAGCCGTTGCAGGAGGGTGTTGGGCTCTGAGGCGAATCAGTGAAGGAGATGTAATGCTGTAGAGCGAGTCAGAGCGAAGGAGGTGTGTTAAAGCCTCTGTTTAGAGTAGAGAAACCCTGGTGTTTTGTGGGATTTACTCGGGTCAGAATCCGTCTTTTTTGCTCACCAATCTGCAGATATGAGACCCTGATTTTGCGTTAAAGGTTGAAAATGCGTGGGAATGTGTACCCTCAAAGGACAAGAAGAACGGGTTTATCACAGACCTTGTGTCCCACATATCTATCCAAAAACTTGAGAAAAAGTACAAAAATGCTAACTCATTTCCATTCAAATCTGTCACATGAATTGGCTCCATTTCTCTCTCTCTGAAGAGAACGTCGGAAAAGACCCCAGACATCCAATGCACGCCTAGCTGTCACTGATCTCTAATAAAATGCAGTATTTACAAAGCTGCTAGTTCTGAACGGGAAGTGTGAAAACAGGCGGCGTTTCATTAAACCTTCCTAAGTATCTGAGCAGTTCTGCTGCCCGTTATGCTCGCACTTTAGTTCAATGAAAGTTGAAGAACGCTGATGTGGAAACCAGGTAGCATACACAGGTTAGGCATCTTTAAGCCTCTGAACGAGAAACTCCATGATGGTTTGCACAAGAACAGACTGCGTTCTGAAGGAGATCTAAACGGTCCATGTTGAGGTTCCTGCAACACACACACACACACACACACACACACACACACACACACACACACACACACACACACACACACACACACACACACACACACACACACACACACACACACACACACACACACACACACACACACACACACACACACACACACTCTGAAGGATTACTGGTGTGTTTCTGAACCCGCGGGATGATGAATGTCGGAGCGATGGAGGAAAGGTCGGCGGCTCCTCGGAGAAAGTAAATGCCTTTTTGTGACGGAGGAATCATGGAGAGAGACTCTGTGACGGATTAAAGACCAGCAGCGACCCGGATAAGGGACAATAATGTACTAAAAACTCAAAGTAGATCCAGATAAAGCTGTTTATTTCCATGTCTCTGAAATTGCAGTTTCCTCCTTCTCTTCCGTCAGTTTTCCCCTCATTTATCCACAAAACCCCAAAGGAAGCTAAACACAACGTAACTACATCCCACTAGTGTGCAGCTAAAACCTGATCTATATCTATTCTCTATTGTTTTCTAAAGTAATGTACAAAATGCAACATGCACAAGCTATGTAATTGCATTTGACCTCTTTTTTACAGTCAACTTTTAACCGTATCCATCTCGTAACACATCAAAGGAACATACGATCAGTGTACGATTTAAAGAGCTATTTCTGACATTTAAAGGCCTCAGATTCTTAATTACTATAATTATTATTAGTCATGATAAAGGCTCCTTCATCACTTTCATTGTTCAGGCACATTTTTGAATATTGCTAATATTTCTTGAACCATTTCTACTTTTTGTGATTATTTTGTTAAAAAGGGGAATAAAGTGAACCTCGGCGCAGTAAATCCAGCCGAGTCGAACAGAACAAACATTAATGAGAGTAAACAAACTCTACATAGTCTTAGGGTTATTCTGCGTCCAGGTTAACCTCCTGCTGGGGGGGCAGTGAACCGCGTGCTCGATATGTTACAGAGAGAGAGACGATGCTTTATTTTTCTCTCTACAGGGCGTATGTTATACTTTATGTAAAAAGCACATAAAAATGCCCCCATCCTATATTTACTTAATTATTACACAGCCTAGTTGAATACTCGATGTTGATTGGTCAATCTGGACAAGGACTACAGATCGTTGCTAAGGACAACAGACCGTTGCTAAGGAGGACAGACCGTTGCTAGGGAGAGCAGAATCCTTAGCAACGGTCTGTTCTCTTAGCGACGGTCTGTTCTCTTAGCGACGGTCTGTTCTCTTAGCAACGGTCTGTTCTCTTAGCGACGGTCTGTTCTCTTAGCGACGGTCTGTTCTCTTAGCGACGTTCTGTTCTCCTTAGCGACGTTCTGTTCTCCTTAGCGACGGTCTGTTCTCTTAGCGACGGTCTGTTCTCTTAGCGACGGTCTGTTCTCCTTAGCAACGGTCTGTTCTCTTAGCGACGGTCTGTTCTCTTAGCGACGGTCTGTTCTCTTAGCGACGTTAAAGGAATAAATGTGTGTTTTTTGTGTTTTTTTTGAATATTTAACCTAATTTATTAAAGCCCCCCCTCTGTTTGACACTCACACTAAAACAACATCACAGTCTCAGATCTTTCTGTTTCACCGACTAGAAAGATCCACCAAATATAAAAGGAGACGTTGACAGCGAGAGAAGAGCTCTAAGAACCTCACTTTCCGCTGTGTGACAAAAAGCCGGCGCTCGATCTAATATCCTTATCAAACTGGTGAAGCGCTGGAAGCTAATGCTCCGTAATCAATCGGAGAAACCAGTAAAGAGCACCAATGGGATGGGGATAACAGATCCATCATCGGAACAAGAGGAAATACAGATTGATGATCACAGGTTTGAGTCGCTGCGTCTCGTTTATCCTGAGGAAGTTGGGACAAACACAGCTGCTGGTTCCACCTGTGGGCAGCTGTGTTTGTAATGACAGATAAAACCATTAAAACCAGTAAAGGACCGCGCCAGAAACGCCCTTCGGTCCACCAGAGAATCCATCAAACCTGAATAACAGCTCACGATATGCATCCTCTTACCTTCAGTGGGAACGCTGGTGGGGGGATGGGAGGTGGAGGCCGTCCCCCCCGCCACAGTCGCCTCTCCGATCCTGGAGGTTGTTCTGGAGACGACGGTGGTGGTGAAGGGGTAGAGGTGGGTGGTGTCCATGATGTCGCACAGCTTGTCCTTGGTCTGGGGGAGCAGACCCAATGATGAGTAAAACAGACTGTTCACTATTTGATAATTAAATGTATTTAGCTTCATATTTCACCTCATCTGGACAGCTGTTATCCACCCAGTCCTGGCGATGGCGGTCGAAGCCACTCGAGCATCTGTGGGGAAACCAGAGGGATCTTAGACGTATGAACAGGTTGAGTATTTGGTCAATGCGCTCTCATTTCAGCATATTTTAATAAGTCTGCTGTGTCTCAAGCACAGCTGCTGGTCAGACTGCAGAGTAAAGCTCAGACCAGTTAAGGGGGACATTAGCCATTTAGCTCGCACACTCAGCCATCTTATCTAGCTAGCAGGTGATCGTTAGCTATCTTCTTTACACACTACTTAACGTTTGATATCTAGCTAATGAAATGCAGCTATTTAGTTAGCTATGGCCGAATGTGATTTAACTATGAGTTATGAGTTGCTAAGGAGAACAGACCGTTGCTAAGGAGAACAGACCGTTGCTAAGGAGAACAGACCGTTGCTAAGCAGGACTTTGTGCAGTGAAATCAATCCGCACAAAGAAGTTCCAGGTCAATTTAACGTCAGCTGTGGACAGCCATGTTTATTATAGCCGTTCTTGTGAATTTATGGGATGTATTTAACTTGTTTTAAGGACGCTCCCCTTCTGTTTGACTGGCCAGCCTCGCAGTGTGGACGTTCAGATAGTGAGAGTCATTATAGAAACCGACCCTCACACCTTCAGACCTCGCTGTAAATCCCTAAATATCATTCCTCCGGATAGAGTAATCACATATTGGTGATCTCACGGGTTGGTTTGTCACCTTAAATGTGTAATTCCTGAACAGTTCATTAATAAAACCTACAGCAGTTTTTTGGCATGAAAAGATCCACACAGCTGGGTACGCTATACCAATTACGCTCTAAAATCCTACTTTTGACCCTCTGCTGGTCCTGTAGAGTCTCTGTCTTCCTCACACTGATTTATAATACAGTGAGGATGCTTCAGGATGAAAGCACCAGCCTCTTTTGAAACTGGACCCCGTCTGCGGGCAGGAGACATGTGGTACTGTTTGGTCAGGATGTGGGAGGTGCTATTGCCTCCTCAGGATGTTGTTTCTCTGGGAGCGGTTCGATAAGACACGCGACTTGAGGCGTTGTGTGACGGGCGGCTGAAAGAGAAACTCTCTCGGCCTCTCAGATCTTATTTGTACAGTCTGGGGGTCTTTGGGTTTGAAGGTCAGGGGGTCACACAGGGGGGCCTCGGGATGGAGGGTGGTGCTGAGAAATAACCACCAGAGCCGGAGAGGCTAATCCTCCGTGATGTAAACGGATCAGAGGGAGGGATCGCCCACCGGACTCTGCATTGTTTCCTGTCGGACAAATTGAGAAGGTATTCGTCCTTTCAGGGCGGACAGAATAATTCACATTTTCAGGTGTAGCACTTCAGATTTGAGAGGTGCAGGGATGAGTCCTACGCCCAGAAATGAGTCAGCATTGAAGCCCTTCCTGTCCTCTGGTCTGGAGGTCAATGGTTTTCAGAATGTGTTTTTACGTAGGCGGTGAAATCAGCCGTACTAGAAGCTTGTTTTTGCCGAATCATTGTTTAATCTGCCTCCGTTATAGTGATGTCTTTGATGTTATGGCTCAGATTTAGTGCAAGGAAGCTTCAGAGGAATTCCTGACGTCTGGATTTGGTCGGAAATGTACGATTTGACACCAAGATGATTTATTTGGGGCAAATGGAAGAGATGTATTGAAAAATGGCCATCATTCAGTAGTTGTGAGACACTCGACGTCCTCTAGCCTCGTCAGGGTCATCAGGGTCATCCTCCTAAAATATCAGCGCCTCTCGTTAACCCCCTGGTTTAAATTAGCGCCGGCTTAAAGCGCGTTTCAAAGGAAGTGCAGGATACAAAGGGGGGAGGCTGGATATTAGCACAGCTAGGAAGCTAATTAAAATGCAGCTTAATGAGATCACTGCTACGAGCAGCAGCATCTCTGCATGGGGTCTGTGCATCGCTGAGGGGAAACGTGGATGTCGCGGTGCTGCTCTTTCAAATCTCAACGGACTGAAAGTTCTGCACTTTGAGAAAACAAAGAGAAAATACAAGGTAAGTCCAAAATGAAGGTTTAAAGAGGTCCAAATCTGCTCCTTTTTGGGGTTTTGTATCAGTATTTAGTCTATACTTTAGTCTATTTCAAGAAACCTGTGTAAGTGTGCAAGATTTTTAGTTCCTATAGGGGTTTTGCCAGTGAAAAATCAAACATATGTCTTTAAATGTCTTGTTCTGTCAGTGCAAAACCCAAAATATCCTCTTTAATTCGATGTTAAACAGAGAAAAGCAGCAAATACTGGGCTGAACGATTTTGGAAAATATTGCAATTTAATATGCGATTATTTTTCTGTGGTACCAAACTTCCAGCCGTGCACTCTTCTGACGAGCCTGAGGCCATTGTGCAACAGGTTCAAGCGCAGCGTGGACTTCTTTCCCTGCCTGCTTGGCTACGCTCGGCTCGCTCGCAAGTCACGTGACCAGTCAAATGGCAGCCTTTGAAAATCTCGTTTTGTCATATCGCGATATTACCGCAAATGCAATTAATCGTTCAGCCCTAGCACATATCCACATTTAAGACATTTTTGCAAGATAAATTACATTAATCAGTCACACAATGGTTGCCGACTATACTTCTGTGGATTGCTTGGAGGGAACACAGGGAATTGTAGCCTCTGCAGACCATTTACATGCCTTCAAACCTATATAAGCCACCAAAAAAAGGCATAAATCGGGCCTCTTTAATCCAGGAGATGTCAAAAAAATAGTAAAAATCATCCCTTTGATATTAGAATTACTCCATTTGGTGGAGTTAGAACACATCTGGGCAATCATCTCCATAAAGCCGTCTTGCTGTTAGCCTCACACTCCAACATTTATTCAGCTCACACCTGCTCAGTCAGCCTGCTCCTCCCTGCAGTGCACAAACTAAAGATAATATTTGAGCAGCTAAAGAAGTGTTAGCGTTTTCCCCCAGAACCTCCTGACAGCTGAGAGGTGAGGCGCTGTTGTTTAGTGGGAGAAAGATGGAGAGGAGGGATGAAGTATGGAGGGATGGTGGAGCTGAATGCTAAGGAACGTAGCAGTGATGCATGTTTACTGCCCTGATTGATCTGAGGTGATAAACGGTTTTCTGTCGGGGTTTTTGCTTTTTTAAATGCTGCATGCATCAAATAATAGTCTCTTATGTGTGCAGCTCTTTTAGTCTGTGCTTGGAGACTCAAGCTCCAGCAGCAGCTCAAATGTAAACGTTCTGGAACATAGTGACATCACAGACATCTCTAAATTGGTGGGACCCATCACAACAGAGCCTAAACCCCCCAGAAAAGTAAGTCCCACCTGTTGAGCCGGTGGCACCAGCTGCAGTTGAAGTTGATCTGAGAGGAAATGCATTCTCCACAGCTGGTGAACTGCAGACAGGCTGGGAGGGGGGGGGGGGAGAGAGAGAGAGAACAGGTCAGACAACAGACACACAGTCCTTCATGTTGAGGACCCCAAAGTTTAATGATAGAGGTGCAGGGGTCCCCGGCACATAGAAACTGCCGGATGCTAACCTGCAGATGTTGCACAATCAACATTAATTAGCATTTTAGCATATCTTGACAATAGCTGATAAGAATTACTCAGCCAATTTTGGGGGTTGTCCACAGAGGAATCATGATTATTTTGGGCTTTCTATATCCAGTGGTTGCAATGCTATTCATGGTAGTCAAAATCAGTGCAGATGTGGTCTCAGAATTAATCAAAATTAGCCCACAGAGTACAAATATGGC
Organism: Eleginops maclovinus; assembly: GCF_036324505.1. Lineage (NCBI taxonomy): Eukaryota > Metazoa > Chordata > Actinopteri > Perciformes > Eleginopidae > Eleginops > Eleginops maclovinus. The sequence goes on from NC_086369.1 coordinate 550,057, forward strand.
CTTTTTCTGGTTAAAACTGCCATAAATTATCCTGAAAATTACAGAAATGGATTCAGCCTCTTCAATAACCCCCAAAACCAATCCTAAATTGTCCAAATCAGCCAAGCAATTTTTTAGCTATTGTTTGCGTGTGCTAATTAATGCTGATTGTGCAACATCTGTAGGTTAGCATCCGGCAGTTTCTATGAGCTGGAGACCCCTACTATACATTTCTTAGGAACCCATGCATTAACCCTGACTGCTGGTCCTATAAACCCTCCTTACTGGGTAGAGGCATTATCTCCACGGCTGTGGAGTTGGTGATCTTGGTCTTCGTCAGCTCCACGCGATGGTACTCGTAGATCGTCCTCCGCCTGACGTCTACATTAAAGGAAGAAACAGCGATAAAGAAAGAGGAAGCTACCACAGCACTTCTTCATCCCCCCCCCGCCTCAAACGTCAGCCCGCTATCTGGTAAATAGACGGTAGCAATTTCCCCCGAGAGATGATATCAATCAGAGCGTGTGGAGGAGAGGCTGCAGCAGCGAGGCGTCGGGTGGGGGGAGATGGAGCGACTGATTGGACACATCAGCGACTCCCATTGGTTCTGATAACTCAAACCGGGCGACTGGGATGAAACACAGCCTCAGTCAAAGTCAGAGAGGCTGGTTTCTGTCACACCAGCTGCCCGTCTTCACCCTGTCTTCCTGTCTCTTTTCCCTCCTGTTGATCACCTGGTGTCTTGCATGCAAGTGTCCAGGATTTTCCTTTTACCTTGCTCTCCATCTTCCGTGTCCTGCTTAAACAAACCTGAGAGTCACTCTGAATATAATCTAAATTGGATTATTATGGGACCTTCTGCGGGAATGAAAGAGTAACTGTGCATGAATCACCGGAGCAGGCGTTACTCTATAGCACTTGTATTCGCTCGACCAATAACCTACGAAATTGAAATCCAATACGAAGCACTGAGGGGAAAGAAGCATGATTATGGAGGAGTTTCCATGCTCTGCAGACCATTGACATGCACACAAACCTATAGCACACACTAACGGGAATAGGGCATCTTCTGCTTGTGTCTGTTGTTCTTCTCATGTGATGGGATTACACACCAGATGTCTGATCAAAGCAACCTGAGAGTAAAACCTCCTCCTCCTGACTTCCTTGCTCTTCTAGAGAAGGGATTACCGGGGCCTAAAGACTCAGAGGGAGGGGTCACATGGAGGTCAGCTCTCCATCCTGAGGCTGGACTGTACATCTCTCTGGTTTCCCTCCACACAAAGACAAATCTTTCTAACACTAGGCATCATTTCTAAATCGTCCTCTGGGTTTGGCACTGGTTGTTGGCTCTGGGTTTGATTCGCAGCTAATGTTGCATCCATTCCTCACATTCTTCCTGTTGGTTTTGCAGAGCCTTAATCACAGAAACCAGACTCTCCGAATGTCTGTTGCAGCATGCACACTGCAGGACTCATCCTCTATGCAGAGACTAACAGGGCTTTGTGTTTCCTGTTGTGCAACCAGCAGGTGATATTTGCAAAGTGCATGTCCACATCCAGAGCCAAAGGGCAGGATTTACATCGTGCCCCTGTCAGTACCAAGGTCTAATGATCCGTGCAGACAGCAGATGATGCTCGAGCGGGGATCAAGGGTCCTGATGCTGCTCTAATGGGCGGTGGATAGACAGGAATAACCTTTAGGAAGCATGGAGAGGTTTGCTTTACTAGCTCATGGAAGTGCTTTCACTCTGCATGCGGCGGTAATCGGATGAAATGCTGCAGAGAGCTACGTTCTTTTGGGGAGAAATGTGATCATAGATCTGGAAAAACAAACGTCTTCATCTGTTCCTGACCTCTGTAAATGTTCCTCAATGCATGATCAGTCCAGAGAGCTGAAGCCTGTTGCTGGATCTCTCTTATTTGAGCCTAATTATTAGTAACTTATGAAGCTGTTCCCTCTCTAGAGTTTAGGTTCTGCAGCAGCCCCAGTGAGAAGCTAATCGTGCCAAAGCTGGCTAGCATGTTGATCAGAACAACGACTGACATCTGGAGAAGGACACAGAGGATGCTGGGTAAACTGAAGGGAAAGAGGAGAGCTGGGTCCAGATTTATGAGATTGTGAGATCACCAGCTAATGGACGAGCTAGATGTTAGCCAAGAGTCCGATTGCTAAGCTAAAGGCGTTAGCTCGGAGTCAGACGGAGGATCTGGCTGCACCAGGATCTATCCAACCATCAAAGGCTTCCGGACTGCTTCGGTCGACAAGGAAGACACCAAATTTTGGATCAATGAATTAAATGTTACCTCTATTCGTTTTATTACTAGAGCAGGAACACCAGTTGGACAGAAGTTACAAAACTCTCCAGAGATGTAATTTCTCCCAAAAACACCTCAGTCTGTTTCCATCAGGATTTCATCGCCGTGCACACACTGCTTTCATCACGCTGCGTCTGAGGCTTCAAAGACCCGTCACTCAGCAGGACCCAGAGGGAGTCCCTATCAGAGAATCCTCCCTGAGTTGTTTTACTCCTAAGCTAACAGATGTAGCATGCCTCCCCAGGATGACAACGAGCGAAGGTTGGAATCGACGGCGTGCAGATCTCACACAGAGGTTTAAATGACTGAATAAATCTCGCCTGGCAACTCGTTATGACTGTGAATCAGAGGGAGGAGGTCTGTCCTGGGGGTTAAACCATCTGAAGTGTGTGTGTGTGTGTGTGTCCCCCCCCCCCCGCTCACACTTAATGGGGCTAAATTGCAGTGAGTGAAGAGCGAATGGCCGATCTGGAGCGGAGCCCACAGTGGGAGCTAAAGGAAAATGATCAGAGAATTTCCAGCTACTATTTGTATAACCTGGAAAAAGGAACATCTTAGGCTTATTTTGAAACACAACTGCACTAATTCTGGTTCAAATATAGTTCAAAGTTAGTTTCCGGCTAATTTCAATATTAAAATGTTCTAATCATAGAGTTAGTTAGAATTGTTTAAAGAGTACGGTGGCATTTTTTAAAAGAGCAAAGAAGTAATGCTCACAGGTTTGGCTGCAGCTCTTTCAATGTAAAGAGTCGGCGCTTACATCAGACATAAACACGAATATTTCTGGCGGTTTTTGGTGTTTAAAGGCTAGAAATAATGCTTTTAAGGGGCGGGACATCTTTAAGCTGGTTGACCAATCAGAGCAGAGTGGGCTCTGGTTTCAGGCAGAGGGTGAAAAGAGGTGCTGCGTTGTCCCAGTAGAGACACTGGGTGTGAGACTCACTGGGAATCTGCTGGATCTTGTGGACCACCACGAAGGCGTCGGACAGGCCCACCTTCACCGGGTGATTGACAGAGCTGATCTGGGACAAGTCGACAGGGATCTGAGAGAGAAGAGGAGGAAATCAATTACCGGAAACACAGAGATCTGTCCGGAGAGCAGAAGCAGTCTGACAGCAGAGACACGTTACTGTCTCATATGTGCCGTCTTTCTGAAGCCTGGAAGAAATGCTTGAGCTAACAGCCCTCTGGATCTGGCTTTTTTTAGGTGTCTTGTGAGCAAACGCAGCCTGAGTTTAGGCGTAGATAATACAAACCTAATTAATTATTTAAGACGGATAAATCTTGGCAGACAGATTGTAATAATGACAGGAAAAATAACTAAAAATAAACAGTATTTTCTCTCTGCAGGAAAGCACTGGCTATCTGTGTATCCATATTTGTTGTGTTTTTCCAGTCATTTTTAATGTGATGGAGCCTGTTCTGTTATTTAATCAACTTGACCAGATCAACCTGCAGCTCCAAATAAACACCCTGCCCGAGACAGAGAGGGCGAATGATCTCTGACCTCTTTGTATGCAAACACGATGCGGCCGCTGTTGTGCAGCGTCGCCTGGAACGTGAAGCTGCCCAGGTTATAGTTGTCCTGCAGGTGGACGTGATCCCACTGCACCACCAGCGCCGTCCCTGGAGGACACACACACACACACACACACACACACACACACACACACACACACACACACACACACACACACACACACACACACACACACACACACACACACACACACACACACACACACACACACACACACACACACACACACACACACACACACACAGTTAGACCCACAGCTACACTACAGAATATGAGGTGGTGTGTGTGTGTGTGTGAGGGATTACTCCCGGTGTGTGTGAGGTGATTCACAGTGAAGTGGTGTGAGCGCTGATATGAAAACACTGGAGCGCTAATAAAACTGAAACCCCTTCGAGGCGCGTCGGAGGCTTTGATGGATCCCGGAGTGCCGGCAGGTTCCTCCTCAGAGACGCAGAGAGGAGGACAGGTCTGTGAAGGAGTTCTTCTTGGAGAACAGGAGAGGATTTACAAACACACGGAGAGAGAGGAGGAAGAAGCATCAGCGCTCTCAATGAGCTGCTGAAAGGATGTTAATCCATGATTTATGAGGGGGGGGGTTCCTGTTCAGCTCTGTGATGTAACGATGGATCTGTTGTTGTTTAACAAACCTTTATTGCTCGGGCGAACAGCCAGGCGACGAGCGCTCGATACGTTCTCTACAGGCTGAGAGGAAATCAACCTCAGGCTAGGAGTAATGTGAGGGGGGGTGGGGTTTGCTGATCATCTGCCAATACTCACACCAACACAGGCCCCGTTTTTTGAGGAGACGCTCAGTCATTCAGAGGTCTTTAAGATGCACAAACTGAATCAGGATCTGTCTGTGCAGCCATGTTTAACCCCTTAATGAGCGTTCCGTCTTCAGGAGAATTAATTGCTCCCACAGCCGGGGATTACTGCCCCGATGAATGACTGACAGGGACAGAGAGGGAGGATTAGGTGAACAGCTGTTACCGTTGTCGAAGTAGATGACGGTGGAGTTTCTGGAGACACTCGGGTCGAAGTTGGCCATCAGAGGAGCGATGTACTGCGTCGCAGTCAGCATCCGGTGCACCACGTCCCCCGTGTAGATGAACCCTGAGGGTGGGGGACAGGAACAAAAACCTTAAATACTCTGAGTGGTCTTGGGCCATATTTTTAGCTATATTTATTTATTCCTATTTTATTTTAGTTGTGTAATTATATTGGTTTAATTCTAATTTCCTCCTGTTTTTATGCCTTTTTTTGGTCCTATTTTGTTCTTCTTTAATTTCTGTTTAATTCTGATTTTACTTTTATGTTATTCATATTTTATTCTTATTTATTCCTATTTTTATGATATTCTGATTTTGTTCAGCTCTGTGTTTATTCCCTGCTTAGCATTGTCTTTATCTTTGCTTACCTTTGTGTATGAAAAGTGCTGAAAAGGTTGATTTAGCATCTGTTAAAAACACTCCTCTGTTATAAAACCCAGTATGTTTCCTGGGGTCTTCTCATTAACCCCCCCCCCCCCCCCTGGATATGCTGATCCAGCAGTAAATATATGATCCTGAGGCTGTGTTTACTTTCCTGGTTCTCCTCGTCATCGATCACAGAGACAACAGACTAGGGTAACTTTTCCAAAGCGTTCGCCCCGTCATCGAGACACAAATAGATCTGAGCGCTAACGGGAGCTGCGGGCGTTTAGCAGCCGGTAAGGACGTTATTAATGGAAGAACGAGCTCACCATTCATCACAGGAAACTTTACACTCAGAATCACAGGTTTAATTTCCCTCCTGACAACAGAGTTTAGCAAAGTCAGCAGCTATTTTCAGACGTGTTGTTGCTCACGCTGCACAAAACATCCCAAAACATCACGCACCCTCTACATCACGTCTCAGGGAACAGACACGATCACATGCATCCAGTGTAATTCCCCTCTGAGGAACAGACTGTATTTATAAAAAGACACGCCTAAAAAAAAGAGAGACAGCTGATTGAACAATTATTATTCAAAGGAAACGGGGCATCTGCTTTTCCTTGATCTCTCCACTTTACTCTTGTTGAATGTTGTGAAACTGCAGGATCTTTTCAGAGAATAGGTTGTTCAAAGCTGTACTTCTGGCTGTTATCTTCTAGCTGCATCTTGCATGTTTACTTTTTAAATAATCTAGGCTAGATTAGGCTAAACTCAGCTCACCTAGGCTAGACTAGACTAAGCAACGCTAGGGTAAGTGGTGGCAGAAGTTTGAATTGTTTTAAGTGATGTTTAAAATAAATATGTAATATTACATATTTAAAAATGGAAACCTTTGAGCTGTATCTCCTGTTTTCTGTGTTAAGCTAAGCTATGCTAGGCTAAGCAGTGGGAGAAGTGAGCATCAAGTTTCTCTGTGAATCAGTGTGTTCCTAATAATCTAACCACTCCTTCAAATCAATATTGGAAAGTTGTTACCAAGTCCTTTACAGTACCTCACTTAAAATCCCCCAAAACCTTAAAAAAATCCAGAGTAAAAGACATTCCTCTGTGCTTTGTTGCAACAGAAATATAAAGAGGCAGCCTGAAGCTAGGAGGGGAAAACCCTGCTCCGAGAGTTAGAGGATTTTTGGGAAAAGTCGAATTGATGCCGGAGCCATAAACTACATTTACTGTCACCATATGTCAGCCATAAAACACATCTATCTCTCTGGATGTGAAGTCTACTGTACGTGTATCTGCAACTCTACCTGCTGCCACATTAGATGATTCACTAAGTCACACAGTGCTGACTCAGAGTAATTCCTGCATCCCTCAGCAATATAAAACACAAAAGCAGGCGTTTCATTTAGATAAAAACCTGCTCTCAGAACGGATGACTCGCCTTTCTGTCATATTCAAAGCAATGTTGGCCAACATTTGGAGGCTGTGTGTGTTTGCAGAGCAGTGTCCCGGTGGATGAACATGAAGAGGGAAAGTTGTTGAGTCTACCTGTGAGGTGAACTCCATGCCCTTTAATCAGATTGTGCAGAGACTTATATCAGCCACCATGCATTCCTCATCTCATAATTACGCAACATGCAACTTCAGAACGCTCTATCTTTCCCTTTGTGTTGGTTTTATCCCACTTTCAACCTCTAGGAAGCTTTACGGTGCTTAAACGTTTGGATTTTAGCCTCTGAAGACCATTTACATGCACACAAACACACTTCAGGAATGGAAAACCCCACAAAAAGCAGTATAGGGCCTCTTTAACACCACTTTCTACAAGAAATCTCCTTAAAAAAACAACCCCAACAAGACTTATTTCATAGTGTGTATAAATGGAGACAGCTTCTCAATACTCTGAAGAGGTGAGGCGCTCGACACAGAGGCGATTCATCCATTACAGCCGTCACTTACAGACTAAGGGAGGGGAACATATACACAGGGATAATGGAGAGCAGAAGAATGGGTTTCAGGAGCTCGATCATTCCTCCTGAGGTCTGTTTATATGTCCAGAAGTGCCGGTCCAAGAATAACAGGAGCGGGAATCAGCTATTGTGTTTGGACGAGTTCCTGCGTCCCGAGCGCTGTCTGGATTTACTCAGAGCGTCACAGCTGTTCTGACCCGATCACACACACATCAGACAAAAGAAAGGTTGTTCTTTATTGCAAACTAAGAGCCTGTAACCAATCTGTTACGTCTTACTGAGGAAAAACCCCTGGCTCCTCCGAGGCTCAGGATGACTCGTTTAAACTCCACAGAGGTTTAGTTGGATACTCACTTCTGATTGGTCTATTTGGACCTTACAGAGGTTGTTAATAAACGATAACAGACCAATGCTAAGGAGGATTAACAGACAGGACGTAAAGACTAAATCTCCCAAAGCCGGGGCGTGACGATGCATGAGTTACTTCTTAAACTGTCTCCTATGATGGAGTTTTAAAGGCTTGTCTGGCTCAAACCACCGAGCAAACACACACCGCCGAGTCTGATGCAAGAACATTTACAGCTCTGAACTCCAGGAGGGAGACAGAAAAACAAACCGCTCTGAAAACTTTAACTGGAAGAGAGACCAGACGGATGAGTTTGGACTGGAAACAGGAGTCCTGCTGCCAACACCCCCTGATAGACATGGATAAGGAGGTATCAGTGTGTGTGTGTGTGTGTGTGTGTGTGTGTGTGTGTGTGTGTGTGTGTGTGTGTGTGTGTGTGTGTGTGTGTGTGTGTGTGTGTGTGTGTGTGACACAGCAGACGTGTTTGCCAGAGTGTGGAAAGCAATTTTCCACTTGAGTCTTGGCGGCGAAACCACAACACCCCAACCAGCGATTAACACATCAAAGTCCAAAGCCTCAGAGCGGCGCTCAGACTGGAGTCATAAAGAAATCACCCGCCGCCTCGTACGATCAACACCGTCCCAGTTTCCCTCTCCGATGCGCCCAGACAGAAATAAGGAACACAGTGACATCACTACGGAACAGTTGCACTCCTATTGGTTAGCGCTCCAACACATGTACTTGTAAGGCTAAAGGGGCGGGACATCTCTAAGCGAAGCAAACACAGAATATTTATCCAATAATAACCACCGAGAGAACACTTACCACCAGTCGCCACGGTGATTTCACGCAGGAAGTGTCCATAAAAGGGGAAATCAAACGACAGGTTGACTCTCTGTGAGGGGAGAAAGGAGGAAGAGGAAGAGGGGGATCAGAGTCTTTAAATCTTAAAAACAACCAGAGGATTTAGATCAGAGGGGAACTGTGGAGAGGAAATGCAGAGTTCTGTATTTAAGGTGCAAAACAGCGTAGTTAGTTCCTTTATAGCCCAACATTAGCCGCCTTCAGCTTAGCGGTGGTGACGTGAAGTCATGTGACCGTGCTGTAGTTCCTTTATAGCCCAACATTAGCCTCCTTTAGCTTAGCAGTGGAGACGTGAAGTCATGTGACCGTGCTGTAGTTCCTTTATAGCCCAACATTAGCCTCCTTTAGCTTAGCAGTGGAGACGTGAAGTCATGTGACCGTGCTGTAGTTCCTTTATAGCCCAACATTAGCCTCCTTTAGCTTAGCAGTGGAGACGTGAAGTCATGTGACCGTGCTGTAGTTCCTTTATAGCCCAACATTAGCCTCCTTTAGCTTAGCAGTGGAGACGTGAAGTCATGTGACCGTGCTGTAGTTCCTTTATAGCCCAACATTAGCCTCCTTTAGCTTAGCAGTGGAGACGTGAAGTCATGTGACCGTGCTGTAGTTCCTTTATAGCCCAACATTAGCCTCCTTTAGCTTAGCAGTGGAGACGTGAAGTCATGTGACCGTGCTGTAGTTCCTTTATAGCCCAACATTAGCCTCCTTTAGCTTAGCAGTGGTGACGTGAAGTCATGTGACCGTGCTGTAGTTCCTTTATAGCCCAACATTAGCCTCCTTTAGCTTAGCGGTGGAGACTTGAAGTCATGTGACCGTGCTGTAGTTCCTTTATAGCCCTACATTAGCCTCCTTTAGCTTAGCGGTGGAGACGTGAAGTCATGTGACCGTGCTGTAGTTCCTTTATAGCCCAACATTAGCTCTCAGGGCTTCTCTCCATCACTACCTGACTGGATCTACAGCAGCTGAATACTAAGTGTGAGACTCCCTCCTCTCCAGCTTTTGTTCCCCTGCTGTCTTTCTCTTTCTTTAAAGTCTGCCATGCTGCTGCATCTCCGCGGTCACTTTACTGTGACCTCATCAGTATGCGCCTCACACAGGTCACCTGTTTCTGCAGAGGTGCAGAGAGGGGAGCTTTAAGGCTTCACTGCAGAGAACAGTTTTAGTTTCTTTTAGAGGAAATCTCTCTCAACCGTGTGGCCCTAGGTTTAATGCTGCAGCACAGGCAGCAGGAGAGAAATAAAGAGCTTTTTGAACATTAAAGCATGGAGACATGTCCCAGTAGAGACGCTTAATCTGGTGTGTGTTGACTCACCGCTGCTTGTCGGTGTGTGTTGGACAGAATCCCGTGGATCTTCACTTTGTCCTTCTGCATCTGGTCCACGTCCACCCACAAGTCCTTGCTCATGGGGTCTGTCGGGGTGTATGATTTTGACGTGTAGTAGTTGTGATCTGTGTCTTCCTGCTGGCGTGACAACAGAAAACAACAGGAGGTTATTCAGAGGGATGTAATGTGATGGATAACTCCTGTCAGGTTGAGTCGCAGTGATCTAATGGACTGTAGCTGCAGATGTAAAACTCTAAGGACAGAAAAGATCTTTAAAATCAATCAGTGTTTTTCAATTAGATTACATGACGATGCATTTATTGTTCCCATTGTGTGTGCGTCTTCTCTTCGTACTTTAATTCTACTAATCAAATAAAAAAAACAAAGCAGCCAATTTACTGTTTCCCCTCATAAAGTGAAAAACCCAGACTGCTCCGTCAGGATATAACAGAACGTGGACTTTATGAGCCGTGTGGGAGATCTATTGTTTCCTGGACAGAAAGAGGAACGATGTTCTTTGACTTCCTGTTGCTCGTCTCTCCGACCGCAGGTTTAAAGAGGAACCCTACAGCTGCTTCTCTGATGTAAACACTATAAAAGGTTTGTTGTACGAGATGTGGAGTCAGGGAAGTAAACACTGTATGTCTGAACGGTGGCAACAACTTGAGATGAAGGCAGCTCTGATTGATGTTTTCTGGAAGCCAGAAAATTGACATGTTATGAACTTTAAAAGCAGGTTGGTCTATTTAAACGACAGCTGACAACATATTAGATTAGCTTTTAATTAGCAACACTTTAATTGGTCTTTTAATCGTTAGTTATTTTTCATAGGCTTTAATATTTTATAGCTTTTATCCATTTCTAATTCATTACTATTTAGTTTATTTGGTTATACTCATTATCCTCCAGGAACCTTTTAAGACGTAATGAAAGTCAGTGAATCCCTTCAGATAAACAGGGAGTGAAGCACGAAACCCCCCAAAGAGCCTCGGAGCTGTCCCAGACATCCATTAACAAACCAGAACCCCCCCCCCATCTTATTACTGCACATCAAAGCCACACATACACCCCCTCCCTGATGCCAGTACTGTGTGCTTTTATTGGAAACCTGACCCGTCTGCTGCAGTCAGGACAGACTGTACCGTTCTGCAGGAACATGTGAAGACCCTCCACTTGGGTTCTACTTCTAGCTCTAAACCTGCTCCTTATCCAAAGACATTTATAAGTATTTAGACATTTAGGTACATGTGCAATGTCAATAAAGACCCGACTCCTGGACGATGGATGGAGCGTAGTCCTGCAGAGGACTTCAAAAAGTGCCGGCAGACAGCTGTAAGTTACCTCTAAACTAGTTTCTCTCAGAGGTCAGGACGCTTATGGTGTTGTTGAATCAGGTGCAAAATAACACTTCCAAAAATATGATATAGAAGTCTAGATTGAGTCATATAATCAGGGGTTTTCAGGGTCCAAAAGATGCTAAAAAAGTTGTATTTTGAAGCAGTGCTTATTGCTTAGAGGTGAATATACTTTAGGGAAGAGTGTGAGATATACACAAATATCAAGCCATGAAGTAACGCCAACTTTTGGAGTCAGAACAAGACACTAAATGTCTTTTTTTAGCTTGTTCTCGGGCTAATTATACGCTGCCAAAGTCTAAAACATATTATGGTTTGTAGCCAAGGCCTCAAGAGTGTCTTTTATAAAAGCTATTACTTTTATTTAACAAACAAAGAAAAGGAAGGAGTACTTGCAAATCTTGTCCAGATGAATGTGTTTATGTTATAAAATCAAACAAACATTTAGAATATGGCATCAGTTGCGCATGAGCTCCGTACAAACACTAAATTATGACGCTCATGACGTTGATTCCCATGAAAACAGCTGGGGTTGTGCAATGTTTAGGACCTACTTAGAACAGGAACCAGAAGCTGTTAGCGGCGGCGTGTCAGGACCGGCATCTGAACCCAGTGACTCTGTCTGTGCTGTGGTTCCATCTGATTGCTGACTCAGTGACTCACAGGCTGCTAAACCAGGTGAGAGGAGTCTGTGGCTGACTCGGCACCAGACTGACCTCAGATCAGGGAGAGGCTCTACTTTAATGGAAACCTGTTTCATGGAAATTCCCACAGATATCTAGCCGAACACATGCTGGAAGGGAAGGAAAAAAGTGACTGTGTGTGGAGAGTAAGAGCCAGTTAGCTTAGCATAAGATCTGGCAACACCGGAATATTTCCCGGCTAGTTTACCGCTAATGCAGTCGTTATGCTAAGCTAAGCTAACCTGCTCTAGTTTTATTCTGAACAAAAACATGTGTCTTCCTCTCCAGCTTCCATTGGACTCCTTTGTTTACTTCCAGAACACAGTGACACCACTATGGAACACATTTTCTCCTATTGGCTAGCGCTACAACACATAGGTGCTAGGCTAAAGGGGCGGGACATCTCCAGTTAACCAATCAGAGCAGCAGAGTAGGGCCTCTTTGAGAGACAGTGTAAAACCAAATCAGCTGCTTAGTGTCTTCAACCCTGTGTGTGTGTGTGTGTGTGTGTGTGTGTGTGTGTGTGTGTGTGTGTGTGTGTGTGTGTGTGTGTGTGTGTGTGTGTGTGTGTGTGTGATGATAGGAGGAGTTATGGCAGGTTTGTTCTGTGGACTGCCTTTCCATTTAGCAACAGATAATAACCCTCTGAGAGACAGGGACAATGACTGTGTGTGTGTGTGTGTGTGTGTGTGTGTGTGTGTGTGTGTGTGTGTGTGTGTGTGTGTGTGTGTGTGTGTGTGTGTGAGAGAGGGCATGATTACAGTTCAACCTGAGATGATAAGAAGCTGAAGGGATATTTAACGAGGTGTCTGCGCCCCGGCGTCCGCCATCATCTCCATTTACATACAGACACAAACACTGCTTTACACCTGGGGGCGGGGGGGGTCTGTCGTTATCCAACCCAGTTTAAGCACTGGTTCACCTCCTGTCCCGGTCTCTGGGAGGTCAGGTTTAAGAGGGAGCCAGACGAACACCTGAGGGCTGATCTTAATTTGATGAAAATATTCATCCCCCTCAGTCTGCTTTTTCATTATCGAACATCCAGGCTTCGGGGGGGGGGGGTTATAATTGCTCCAGGGAGGCTGAGTATTTTTAGAAACCCAGCTGAGCAGAGGGCTTTATTGATTCCTGCTTTTATATTCTTCTCTCTGCACTTTAGTCGGGGTTCATTCAGGGGGGGAGACTTCAGGTCCATTAACTAATGGGTTTATGATAATTGACCCCCCCTCTCTTAAAACACACACAGTGCCTACCTCTATCTGGGAGCTGTTGTCCGTTTCCTCTGCAGACATAACACCCGGGAATCCTTCAGGTTCCTCCAGCTCCGGGTCCTGGTTCTGGTCCGGGTTCTGGTTCTGCTCCTGGCTGGCCCTGTTGCTGTCCATGTTGCGAGGTTTTGGGGGGAGCCATCTCCTCCACCTGTGGCTGAACAGCTTCACGTCCACCGCTGCCTCCTCGTCTCCAGAAGGCCACTGAACGTATGAGTTGGAGACCCCTGAGGAGACAGGAGAACAAGGTGTGGGATTAGCATAGCATACAGCACGGTCACATGACTTCAGGCAGTGTTGTAGTCAAGTCACTATGCCTTGAGTCCAAGTCCAGCTTCAAATAGAAACACATCAGTCACAAAGATGTGTGCCTCAAGCTCTATTATTGGCCCCCTAGCTTCAGCTGTGAATCACGTAGGATCTCGTGGGAGAATGCATCGGAAAGAAGAGAGTCTACCGGTTCCGGCAACATTTATACGCCGTATTACGGCATAAATATTAATAGAAACATATCGAAAACGTTGCGAAAACGCGCCAGCTCCTTCGTCAACCTCAGGGTTTTAATGACAAAGTCGAGTCCTTTCGAGTCATCGCGAGTCCGAATGCACGAGTCCAAGTCATTAGTGCTCGAGTCCAAGTCAAGTCAAGAGTCTCTAAATTTAGCTCACGAGTCGGTCCAAGTCCCGGACTCGAGTACTACAACACTGACTTCACCTCACCACCGCTAAGCTAAAGGAGGCTAATGTTGGGCTATAAAAGAACTACAGCACGGTCACATGACTTCACGTCTCCACCGCTAAGCTAAAGAAGGCTAATGTTGGGCTATAAAGGAACTACAGCACGGTCACATGACTTCACGTCTCCACCGCTAAGCTAAAGGAGGCTAATGTTGGGCTATAAAGGAACTACAGCACGGTCACATGACTTCACGTCTCCACCGCTAAGCTAAAGAAGGCTAATGTTGGGCTATAAAGGAACTACAGCACGGTCACATGACTTCACGTCTCCACCGCTAAGCTAAAGGAGGCTAATGTTGGGCTATATAGGAACTACAGCACGGTCACATGACTTCACGTCTCCACCGCTAAGCTAAAGGTGGCTAATGTTGGGCTATATAGGAACTACAGCACGGTCACATGACTTCACGTCTCCACCGCTAAGCTAAAGGTGGCTAATGTTAGGCTATATAGGAACTACAGCACGGTCACATGACTTCACGTCTCCACCGCTAAGCTAAAGGAGGCTAATGTTGGGCTATATAGGAACTACAGCACGGTCACATGACTTCACGTCTCCACCGCTAAGCTAAAGGAGGCTAATGTTGGGCTATATAGGAACTACAGCACGGTCACATGACTTCACGTCTCCACCGCTAAGCTAAAGGCGGCCCCCCCTCTCTTCCAATCACCTAAAAATTGTTATGCATGTAGGCCACCACAAATATACTTTAATAAATCATGCTCGGTGATTTTCTAATTAGATTCATTAAACCCTGTGTTTGCCTGAAGCGATGCCATGTTTCGCAAATTGGTGTTTTGTACGAGTGAAGATAATTAAAAAGGCACAACGACATTTTTCCTCTCACTAAAGCGATAGTCAGATCACAAAGGCGTGGATTATTAGAGCCATTAATCTCCAGTCGCTCCCTCATAACTCACTGTCTCTGCAGAGTCACTGCGCTGAAACAGATGCATATTAGCAATGACTCAGCAGCCGTCACACACACACACACACCGGCCGTCACACACAATCATCCCGTGTCTGAGTCTGCATTGAGGCGCTGCTGACAGGTGAGAAATGGGTCTGAGTAAATGTAAACACACTGCGGAAATCTGCTGAGTCATGATAGGAAATATTTTAACATTTAATTTCTGTCTGAACTTGCTCGTTAATATCCCTGATTGGAGGTGAGCCCTTCTTCTTCGTTTGGCTCTGATTAAATGAGTTGCAGATTGCCCCGTTTCATATGAGATCCTTCTGCTTCTTTTATAACATACAGTGCAGATTGGTCTCCTCGCTTTGCTCGTTATAAAGTGAATCTGTCAGCTTCCACTTTCTGGAGCATTAGCATCTAAAGTCCCTCCATTCCTCTCCTGAGATCCACTGGTCTGGGGCCCAAAAAGAGGAGGAGGAGGAGGAGGAGGAGGAGGAGGAAGAAGAAATGTGAGCTTTAAAGAAAAGGAAAGACGCTCTGCTGGTTAAACCCACTGACCTCCGTCTCACAGAAGTAACAGAGGAGGAATCAGGAGTGTTTAGCGTCCCAGATGCACAAGAATTAGCATCGCAGCAACAGAGAGCGACTTTGTAAACTTTGTGCTGAATGCTCTAAAAATTATTACCAATTGTCCTCAAATTCTTAATCCTATTAGGGCAGCTTATCCAAGCATGCTGAGCATTAGCCTGCAGGCAGGGAACCAGTCTGCAGTCCGTCAGCACAGAGAGGATGGGAAACTGTGTAAGCAAGAGGAAAACATGCTTTCTTTGTCCCGTTTATCGGATATGTTCATTTCATTGGAGCCATGATACGGAGAATGTCACCTCTGGTTGAATGCGGCAGGGGTGGAAGAAGTACTTTTTTACTTAAAGAGCACATATTCTTCTGGGATTCTAGCCTCTGCAGGCCATTTACATGCACAAAAACACCCTACAGGAGGAGTAAAACACCCCCAAAAGCAGAATAACGACTACATGTTCTCTCTCTACAGCTCTCCTGGCCAACATTCCCACTCTCCCCACTAACACTTCCTGTCACTAATGGTCATTAGTCACAGTTTATATCCCCAAATCCAAGAGGCACCTACACATCTACTTCCACCCTTAAAGGATCTTTGTGGGTTCCTCGACATAAGATGGAAACCTGGCAAACGGCGGATGCTTTCAAACGCACCGTGACCACAACATAGGGACCGGGAATAAATGGCTGTTCCCAGCATGCCTCTGTGATGAGTCACTTTTTCCAGGAACTCATGTACCTGCATCTTTGTGATATTTACATTACTGTGGGGGCAGCTTTAGTCAGGGTTTCTCTTATCGTGCAGGGAAACTCTGGGTCTTCTCGTCCAGCATTAGTCAGGGTCTCGAGGTCGGACCCCTGATGGACGCCTAAAATAACGACCCAGCAGGACGAGACCGGCCCTCAGTGTGAAGTTGTTCCTCGGCTTTTGTTTGAGAGGAAATCTTCACCCTCCACTTTTTCTTTCAGGGCGTCTGAAAGCCCCCGCATACCTTCCCTCTGACTCTGAGGAGCTGCCTTGTTGGCCGAACTCACGCCTGTCAACGCCTCTGATTCACAAACACCGGAGGGACTGTGATTTGGTTCCACCTAAAACCTTTCAAGGACGTTCAGGAGGTCGTAAAACCGCAGGATAAAGGCAGTGTCTGCTGCCCTGAGTCACTGCTGCTGACAGGAGACTGCCACACAAGACTGGAAAGAGAGGGGGGGAGCTCTGTTGCATTTGTGCATGTTAAGTGTGTGGGTTGCATAATTTCAGCAGAAAAAAGGATAAGATCCCTCTGAGGTTTCTTAGCCTTTCTGTCTCCAGCGCCCACTGTAAGCTGCTCTATCAGTGCAGCAGCAGACCTCTGTGTGCAAATCAGCTCACCAGGGCCCACAGATAATACATTCAGCCCGATAGAAAACCATAAACAAGTGTACCTGTTTAGCTAGAGCACAAACAACCCTCAAAATCCTCATCCTAAGCAACTGGAATATTAAAAAAGTGATAAATCTCTGAGAGCAGGTTGTTTCCTGCAGCAGTATTTGACCCTGATCCCCCAACAAACAGACTGTTCTTAGTTTATAGCCCCTCCACAGGCCAAATCATGTTCAGGGTCATCTCCGAGCAGCGAGCGCGAGGCTGTAAAATACTTAAAACCCCGACAGCGTGCTAGGAGCCCCGGATGATGCAAAAAGGGAAAGAGAAGACAGATAAGCTCAGAAATTCAGAATCACTGATAAGTTAATACACTGGGTTTAATAGACATCTGGTTTGTGACGGACAGGATGAGATGATGCTAGCTGACTGTGTTAATAGATTACAAATGACCTGCATTCAATTAAAGCTATCTATACTTCACTGATGCTAGGAAATACAGCTAATTAAGCTACCTATACGGTGACATGCTGCTATTCCGACATACCTCTAGAGGCACTTTACTTTTTTTTCAAACATCCCGACATGGTGCGTTGGGTCTGCATAGCTTCACTTAAGTGGAAGCATTCGGAGCGGTAGTTGACACTATCAGACACGCAGGGCCCCCCCTTCCCTCATGGACGCTTCTGATAGTCCTCCCGAATCATCCGCCACTGCTCCTCCAAGTCTCTCCATCGTCATCCCATCAGCTCCGGTCTGCAGTTCCGCAGAATTGGGAGCAGCCTCGATGGCTTGCATAGCTTTAGCTGTCTTTGAGCGACTCCCTTGCAGATCGGACGCAGGGCGATCGGACAACCACGAAATTGAGTGCCAACCAGTCAGTGCATCCATTACACCAATAGGCTATATTACATTATACAAAATAAACTGAATATGTTCAAAAAGAATATGTTAAAAAGACACACAAACAGAAATGAAAGGAAGGCGATGCCCCAACGCGCCTGGGTAGACTGTCGGGATGGCGGTACTAAACTGTCGGAATAGAGGGTGCACCCCTATCTACACTGCAGTGATGCTAGCCTTTGAAGCTAATACACTTGAATTAGCTGGACTTTTCATCGGCAGCAATTTCATCCATTTACCCAGAGCCAGAACTGCTGCTTACAATTGTTTAACAAGTAGTGCAAAGTTTAGGTGCTTAACAACCACAATCCTAAATGCCACAAACAATGCCTGAAACCAGACTAAATATTTAATTGCTCAGCATGCTTGATGCCAATTAGCCGACCCTTTAAATCTGTCTGTGGGGAGGAGAGACACAAATTTGAGACATGCAACCGTCTGAAATTTTAAGTAAAGTGTGCTTCTCTAACCTGCAGTGGCACGCTTTTTACACGTCCTCTTTTAAAAACCCAGCCTGTCATTAGGAGAACATAAAGCAGGAGAAAGTTTGACACAGACAGAAGCAACAGATCCACGCTCAGACTCAAAGAGCTGACAGATTGAACAATCTCCAATACATGAGGGAGAAAATACAAAGTGCAAAGATCCTCCCTGCAGACAGACGCATTGAGTGGATGTTGAACGCTCAGTTACACCAGAGACTTCTGTTTTGCCACCAATTAGTCACAGCTTTCCAAGTGAAAGCTCTGCTACACAAACATCCCTGAGGTCCAGATCGGGACTTCAGATAAGAGTCGTGTGTCTCTTTCAGAAACAGGCTTGTTGAGGATATTATATTATATCCTGCACAATGCTGGATCCTCTCTGCAGCAGGTGGATCTAAGTCTCCTTTTAACTACAGAAAAAGCCTGAAAGACATATTTGAATTTGAGCTAACCTGCTAATATCTGGATACGCAACATTATCACACAAAAATTGGTTTATAATAGAAAACACTAGCATTTGAAGCCAATAAATCTATATTTACTCCACTGATGCTAGCGAGTGAAGCTAACTAAGCTATCTGTCCTCCACTAGTGCTAACAAATGACGCTAACTATGCTATCTTTTACTCGACAGATGCTATCTGAGCTCCACTAATGCTCGCAAATTAATCAAATTAAGCTATCCTTACTCCAATGATGCCAGCAACTGAAGCTAATAAAGATTTACTCCATTAATGCTACCTAATTAAGCTAAATATGCTATTTTTACTTGGGAGCGTGTCTATGTTCCCTCAACCCTATGTCCCCACATTTCCTTTTTCATACATTTGTATCAGATTGTATCCCCCTTTCTCCCAGTTTGGTAGCCAATTACACCCAACCTTTTATCCAGTAGCAATTGACTACAGATGTAATGTAGCTTTAAGCTAAATCTGGGAACATAGGGCCTTTTTTCATGTTCCCATTGAGAACCATGTAAATCTGGGGAACAAAGGGCCCCGGGGTACATAGGGCTGACCCCTTCCAAACTCTCTCGACCTCAACACCGCTACTCCAACATGGACGAACCATAATACCAAAATTAGACTCATCTCCATGAGTCAGTGCGATTGAGACACAGCACACAATTAACTCTCTATAATCCAATGGGACACTTTCTGCGACTCAGGACTGCATGGAGTTGTGTTTGTTTGTTTGTTTGTTTATTTTATTGTTATGTATGCGCTTTGGGTTGTACCCAGTACATGTGAAATGCGCTATAAAAATAAAAATGACTTGGCTTTCATTTTGAGAAAAATCTTAGATATAAGGGAACATAGGGCTGTGGGAACATAGGGCTGTGGGAACATAGGGCTGTGGGAACATAGGGCTGTGGGAACATAGGGCTGTGGGAACATAGGGCTGACCCCCTTACCTTCACTGATGCTAGTAAAGCTATATATACTCCATAATTACAGAAAAAGCCTAAAGACACATTTGCATTTGAGCTAACCTGCTTAAAGACATCTGAATATGCTGCATTATCACACAATCAGTACAGAAAGAAGAATACAATCTTAAACTAACACCCACGTGAGAGAAGAGGCAGGTGTGGAAGTGGGTTATAAATAAAACCCAATTTTGAAAGTGTTAATTACAATCTGCAGAGCATGGAAATTGGAGGAGATTCATTAGAAGGTGACTGATGATGTGTTCACTGAGCCTGGGGAAACACAGGTGTTAGAGGAAGGGAACGAGACTCAATAAAGTAAAGAATGACCGGCTCCAGGTCACATTATTGGTTTTATAAGCTTTGCAGGACATTTCCCTTCCCTAACATCTGCTGAGAAACACACTGGACACAAAATCCAAGCCACAAAGCACCCAGAAACATCCCTGCGGACCCGTAGTCAAACCCCTAAACACAGGGTTTAAAGTGCCGGAGTAAACCATCACAGTCTGCTGTCACCGCCGTGGCTGTCTTCGTGTAATTGGTGGTTGCTCTGGCCTCGGCTTTTGGTCAGTGTGTACATTAACAAGCTTTTGCAAAAGGCTGCAGGAAACACAGTGAGTGACACATTCGGGATTCCAGTCAGGCTCAGTGTCTGCCTCAGGTTTCAGGGGTGATCGACTGCAGGAGGATGAAGCTGCTGCTACTTTATTGAGTGTCTTTAAGCAAACACCACAACAACAGCACAGAACAACACTGCTCCCAGACAGCATGAGTTTCATGAAAGAGTGAAGAGTGACCTATTTGTGTAGGCAGATCAGGAAGTTAGCATAGCAAAGGTTCCCCCTGGCTAATAGCTAATTGATCATGGCTTGAAATGGGGCCAATTAGCCGTAATGTAAAGAAATGTAGGCTATAGAATCAGGGGCTAACAGTTAGCTTATCTGTATATGTTTAAGTGTCATACTATAAAATAAATAGTGTTATTAATCCCTCAAAATTCACAAAAATGTAAAAAGAAAAAGAGAAGACAAATCAGCTCGCGAATCATAGCTATTTAGCTAACGAGCTAACCTTAGCTATCTTTAAACCAGCTAATTAGTGAACATAAGCTATCAATTTCCCAATCTGGCTTGCAAACATTCATCTACTGTACTTCACAATCTAGTTTATGTTCACTATGAAGTTAGTTAGCGTACATTAGCAACTTACGTATCCAACAAACTAGCCAGGGAAGGTTGGCTAACTAGCATGCTATCGCTAAATGTGTGGCTCTCATAATGGAAATAAAAAGATTATTTAACACCTTATGTTTAATTTTGCAGTGTGGATCAGTGTGTACCTTTCAGTCAGTGAGAGGAATGATAAAAACACAGCTCCGAACATCCCTGTAAAATACCAAATGTATGTTTCCTTGGATAAAGGAGTCACATAATTGTTAGTTTCTCACCTAAAATCAAGTGTTTTTACTCAGTTGATTCAAAAGCTTTAAAGCTGCTTTTACCAGGAAATCGATGCCCTGCATGTGTGGACAGCCTGGTTGTAAGTGTGTGTTGGTAGATGTGTGTGTGTGTCTGCAGGTGGAGATTGATTGACTGATGCTGAGTGCATTAACTGGGTCTCTTTTTCCACTTTCTTTGCAAAGGCCTCACAGTTCTCAGTCCCTCCTGATCTCTCACACACACACACACACACACACACACACACACACACACACACACACACACACACACACACACACACACACACACACACACACACACACACACACACACACACACACACACACACACACACACACACACACACACACACACACACACACACACACACACACACACACACACACACACACACACACACACACACACACACACACACACGATTGCAGACAATATGATATCTTATACTAATAACACACAGAACCTCCAGAGTATCCAGCCGTGGTGTTATGAGAAGGAATGCATGGCCAGTGGAAGCAGTGGGAACAGTGGGAGCGTCAACAGAGACAGGAAATGACACAGATCTCTGACTCTAGAAACAAGGGTTGCCTCCTTTTAGACAATGTGTTTTTTGTAAGTAGTCACTTTTTGATGCTAAATACTTATTTTCAATACATTTTTGACCACATTAACGGTTGATACAACATTTAGAGAGGCCCTTTCATGCTTTTGTGTGTCTTCTATAGGTGTTAGTGCATGTAAACGGTCTGCAAAGGCTAAAATCCCTTTGTCCTGATCCCTGCACGAACACATTTTTTGTCTGGAGCTCCAAAACATGACAAGGCAAAAGGGGGCGGGACATATCTAGGCCGCTGACCATTCAAAACAGTGTGTGATTACTGTACCAATAAAGAACACATGTGCTTTACGTTAGGGCAGTGATGCATCCTCATCATGACAAATCCAACCAACCAGCAGACCTCAGATCCACTTATAAAAATTCCTCTCAATCAAGTTAATGATCATCCTAAATAAAAACATGCAGATCTGATCAGGTTCCCCTGAAATCCCATATCCTCCTACCTGCAGCCTCCAGGCACCTCCGGGCCCCAACAGCAGCCAGAAAGAGTGACTAAAACATCCCATAAGCACAGCTGGAACATATATCTTGTGCAGCACATACTCTTGGAAAGACAGAAGCATTCCCCCGACATAAAGCTGCCAAACCCGGAGCATTTTCTCCTGTCTGTTGACAAACTGTGAGCCACATCCAGGCAGTAATTGCTCCAATCTCTTCCCATTCAGCCACTCACAGGAAATCAATAATAAATATTGTTTACAACGAGACCTACAGAGGAGACGTGTCAACGAAACCAAAGCCCTTTACAGAGCGGATTGCATGCAGACCCTGCAAATCCAATCAGGAATGAACACTGTTTTTAATATGTGCTTTGCAAATTGAGGAACAGCATTTCCTCATGTGCAAATAAATATGCAGAGAAATTATTTATTATTTCTGACAGGACGAGCAGAAGTGTGTCTCTACTTTAAGCTGTAATTAAATACACAATTCATCAGATTTAAAGCTTACTTTTCACTACTTGTTCACCCTTGAGACGGAAATAGAATCGGAAAGAGAGGCAGAGAGATTGGGTTGTAATGCACAAGAGGAATTCATTGAAAATCTCCAGATTAAAGTGAAACGGTGGAGAGACAGCGGGTCGGTGTTGGTCTTCAAGTTGAAGCACTGTTAGCGCGCTATCTACGTAGCCACGTTATCGGGAGCTAATCACTACAGACTGTTCTGTGAAACCATTCAAATCAACAGGGGCTTCTTTTCAACACCAGTTTGACAGGACGTGTGAAGTAATGTAGGAAAACAGCGTGCATTATTTTACATGTTTGCTGTGTAAAGGAGCAACTGTTAGCGTGTTAGCTACTGAACGTCGCAAACCAATTCCCTACAGAATGCTGTATTACCCCCCCAACCGGTTTGGCTTCTGTAGGGGCACAAAGAGATTATTAGCACGCCTTTCTTCCCTGATGTCACCGGGTTTTAAAGGACCCAGGAGAGGTGCATGCTGGTTCTTGCCTCAGTGACTCATCCTGTGAGCGGCATGTTGACACGCTTCATGCATGTTTGTACCTGTATGTTTTGCACCTTTGGCCCCCTTTAAACGCCCCCACTGATCCACCCGACGTGTGTTAGTGACCCCGGCAGAGGACGGGAGTAATGGGGCACTCGGGGGCTGACGGCGGCATTACTCCTGTACGCAGTCTCTAATAAAAGCCCTCTGACAAACAGCCGGGACACCGGGGCTCTGAATACAAATGGGAGACCATTATTCTGAAGTATCCTCCAACTTTCTCTCCTGCTGTTTTTCACCAATCCAGTCAGTGTGGATGAGGAGGTGATGAAGAGGAGGTGATGAAGAGGAGGATTGTCTGAAGCTATCAGCCTCATTCCCAGCAGCAGAGACACTGGCTGTGTTTTGGAGTCGGTCGCGGAGGGACTCATCTTCACCTGGAGACTGAGGCGGGCTTCATTTATTCACAGGGCGGCGTGAGATCCTAGGGAGAGGAACGCCTAATGGTGCTTCAACATTAGCACATAGATAGCATGTTAGCATTTATTTTTCTGGCAGTGTGAGACGTGTTTACAATCTATGTTATGAACGCCTTCTGGTCCCGTCTCAGTCAAAGCAACAACAAATACATGCACTTTATTGAATTATATATAAATCTCATACTTCTACACTTAATAGGAAGCTACAGCTGGTTAGCTTAGCTTAGCATAAGGCCTGCTAACAGGTGTGAATGGCTCTCTAATGACATGCTGCAACAACAACACAATTAACATATTTAACCAGGATTTAATTGTAGTAAACGTACCAATCAGAGCAGACTGGGCTCTGGTTTCAGACAGAGGGTGAAAAGAGGAGCTTTTTGTGGTCTCTATGTCCCAGTAGAGACACTACATACTCATATGAACCTTTAACAGTCTTTCTACAACAACATACTGTAGTTGCAGAATTGACATTTAACATTTCCATTTAACATCCCCCCCCCCTCATATGCCATGCTTCTGGGCAGCCTGCCACCGACACTGACACTGGGCCCCATGTTCTGCCTCTCTGGGCTCCATTGATCAAACTGAGGGCCCCACAGCAGAGACAGAGCCTTGGCAGGAACACAGAGAGGTGTTCAGAGTCTCTACATGTGTCAGAGTTCTGCATTTCAAACGGCGACTGAGAGCAAAATCGACTCAAAGTTTTCAGAGGGGTTCAGCTTTCCCATGAAATGCCAAGACTCTGCAACGAAGTGCATGTTCTAGAAAGGAGTGTATCAGTATGTAGCTAGCCAACTAGGTCATAGTGATGTCACTCTGTTCCAGAACTCTATCATTCCAGCCTCTGCAGACCATTTACATGCACTAACACCTCCATAAAGAACAGGAAAATCCCCTTAAAAAACTTTTTCCTGATGGTTTAAAGACCTTTTTGTGGCTCTATAGTATACACACCCACACACACCCACACACACCCTGCTGCACTGGACTCCTCATACATCAGTTAATCTACTCTCAAAGAAAAAAAAAAGTCTACGTTTGTCAGGAGCGGTGGATTAGTCCGGAGTAATGGCGGCTATTTGGGAGGCACTTTGAGCGATCCTTCATCCTCCAGTGTCCTTCTGCCCTTGGACACGGGAGACGAGGAAAAATAACTTCAGCGTTTGTGTTTGGTTCCCTCCACACATCTACCCATGAGTTCTGAGTGTGCAATGCAGAGGCAAAGACAGTCTGACAGACAAGTGTGTGTGTGTGTGTGTGTGTGTGTGTGTGTGTGTGTGTGTGTGTGTGTGTGTGTGTGTGTGTGTGTGTGTGTGTGTGTGTGTGTGTGTGTGTGTGACCCTGTCAGGAAACGGGTCACTATGCAGACACAAACCCGTCTCTAAATAAATCCTCTCTTCATGCTGTTAGAAAGTGACCTTGACCAACAAGCTTTTCCTCAAACGAAAGGAATCCTTCATTTATTTCATGCTGATCATCCCTAAACACACCGATGCCCTCCTGCACACATGCATGTTCAATATCACTCCTTCATACGTGTGATAGGATGCATGCAGAGACTGTCTCATGACTACGACTTTGCAGAGACATGCAAATCATTAATGCACCGTGGAGCGTGAAAGAGGATATGATTTCCATTAAAGAGACGAAGGAAATTAAGAAATGAGACGCTCCGTGAAGGGATTGCTTTCTCACAAATGTGGAGTTATTCCTAATTGAAGCTTTGAAATGGCAAAGAGGAGGAGAGACGAGACCGTGGATGAGATGCAAGGGTCAAATAAGCTTCACAGTTCAGCCAAAAACTACAAATCTAAACTACTGCACGGGCTGGGATCGAACCAGCAACCTTTTGGTGGAAAAACGACCAGCCACCGCCCCCCTTAGAACCCCTTTTTCAGCCGAGCGAATATGCATGTAGAAAACAAGCCAATGCCACAGAGATAGATCCCTTCAGCTGTGCTAACATCATCCAAGAGGAACTGGGAGCCAAACCAGCCCCAGCAGGTGACTGGACTGGTGCTGATCTGATAAAAATAGGCCACACAGAAACACAGATGCTACTGAGGTCTTCAGCAACCTTCCTGCAGCCCCTACATTTCAAAACCCCTTTATTTATAATGGAAGACCTTTCCCTCTCCGTGCTCTTCTATAAAATATAAATGAATGCATTCCTGCACGACAGCAGCGGAGGATATCCAGAGCTGCCGGACGACCGGGGAGGAAAACCAGGAAGAATCGGGGCTCTTTTTGCAGCGTCTGTGTGCCGGAGAAGATGGGAATATATCGCTGACACATGAGAAAGTACCGGCTCATGGTAGGAATCTGAACTCTGACCTCGCCACATTAACAGACGACGTGTTCACGCCGCTGACCTTTAAGAAGCTGCAGCCATTGTTGGAGCTCTCAGAGCGAGTGGGGAATCTGTCAAACCAGCTGTTAAACCCCTGGAGGATCTGGCCTCTCTGTTCATTGTCTCATTTTCCCAGATGTGCAGTCCCTCATCGTATTCCCAATGCGACTCCAACGTGAATACCATGACTTAGCCCAAAAACAGCTGACAGGAGGGAGCAGAGAGTGGAAAACCTGCTGTTAAATGGACTTGTATTGCTGGAAAGTGAGACTAAAGATCACTTGTTTTACCGTCCTGTCTACGAGACGTCATGTTAGGGTTTCTCTTGGCTCCATGACGATTAAAAATGTGAGTTATACTTCAGGAAGGAAACTATTTTTGTAGCAAATCTTGTCTGCAAACATTCTTAAAAGTCTCCTCTTAAGTTTGCTGAATGCTAAAGGAAAGGAGGATAGCCCCCGAGCCTGTAGTCTCCAGCAGATAACCTGTGACTCCAGGACGTTCAGGTCCTCGTAGTGAAGCCTCCTGGCGGACGGGGTCAAATTACCTCCGTCAGTCACTCTCCTTTCATTAGCTCCCTGTCAGACCGAGCTCTGTATCAGCCGGATGTGTAGCCTGTCATGTCGAGGCAGTTCAGAGACACAAAAATACCCGTGGTGCTGCACGGAGATCCACCTCTCAGATGGACCAGCAGGTGGGACACACCTGAGGGACTGCAGCCTGTTGCAGCTGCTAGATTTGTACCATGTTCAACCTGTCATTTGATTTGGATTGTTATTTTCTTGTATGTAACTCCTTATTAAGCTGTGCATCCTCTACACTTTCTTACAGAGAAGGTTTTATGCAGTTTCCCCCCCATGGCTTCCGTGTTTACATCAGGAAAGCTACATGTGCATGCTTCAGTTGGACTTGAACCTCCAGTGTCTTCCTGAGATAGTTAACGAGGGTGAAAGCATTTACTTATCTCTGCTCTGTCCAGCAGTGGCTCAGTCAGTAGGGGCTTGGACTGGGAATCGTAGGGTCGCCGGTTCAAGTCCCCGAACAGACTTGGAAAGTGGACTGCTACTTGGAGAGGTCCCAGTTCACCTCCTAGGCCCTGCTGTGGTGCCCTTGAGCAAGGCACCGGACACCTCCAATCCCCCCTCCCCATTGCTCCCCGGGCGCTGCACGATAGCTGCCCACTGCTCCTAGTACTAGGATGGGTTAAATGCAGAGGACTAATTTCACTGTGTGTGCTCTGCTGTGTGCATGTATGTGACAATAAAGAGGGTTTCATCCTCCCATTCTATATCTATCTATCTGATAAAGCACGGTCATAAACGAGGTGTTCTTGCAGCACTGTGCTGATTTATTCTTTAACTCCTCGAAGTGTTTCCTGTGAACGCCAACGGGTGAAGAGACCAGTCTGACCTGTGAGGTGAAAGGTCTGTGAGCTCATCCAGTCACCTGTTTGCTCATTGATTCACAGTGTCTGTTTATATTTGCAGACTGGTGGGGGGGGGGGTTGTCTGAGGCTCACTACAGACAGATGGTTGAGGTTGTTTGCTTGGAGCAAGAGAAAGGTCAGAGATCAAGCGGTCAAAACCGACCCCTGCACAATCCCGCTCCGTCTGCAGACTCTCAGCTGATCGAGGGTCTTCCTTTAGAGGAGGAGGGAGGAAATACAGCAGGAGGTTTGGAGAAAGGGGTTAGATAACCTCAAAACTCAACATATAAAGTGAGGTGTTGCTTCCTGTCCGTCAGACCACAGGTGAAGGACAGACCTCACATGATGGACGACTCAACCAAGCACTCCCAACACCATTCATCTTTCACTGAAAGAGAACTGAGGCAAGACGAGGAGCGAGAGCAAGGAAGTGGGTCGGAGGGGAAGTGAAGAAGCACTGAAAGCGTGATGAGGCATTTTCCCACCGTCAGGTACAACAGGAAGTAGAGACTGAAGTCTGATTGCTATGACCTCCAGCTGGTGACTGAAACATCAACAGGAAGCTTGGAAATGAGGAAAGGACTTGATTGTTTAGAGGTTCATTTCCAATACAAGCCGTGAGAAGACTCTCACTAAAAGATAAACAGAGTCTGTTAAAGTGGTACTTGAATTAAAATCCCTCTCCTTTAAATGCAACGTCCAAAGACACTTCAGCTCTTGTGAAAAGTGAGGTCAATATACAAAGCTAATAAAAGGTTTATACAAGCAATTTCAGCCCATCTTTACCAGCCCACGTTAAGCTTTCCACCGCTAGTCTCATTACAGCGCTCGAGTTTGTAGGCTAGGCTGAATCTGAAGCTAATTATATTAGCCTGATAACAGTAGTGACTCTACTGGATGCAGCTCTTCAGTCTTATTCTTGCTAGCCCTCTTTTAGCGATCCACCGTTAGCAATTTATGGTGTCAGTCTCTTTACAACATTAAGGTTTGTATGCTAGGCTAACTAGCTCCTACTAGTCTGAATAGCTGTGACTCCTGCTAGGCTGACTAGCTTCTACTAAGAAAGCTTAGCTACCCTGCTAAGAAAAGACTTGGCTCAGCTGGGTACAGCTTTTCAATCTTGTTGTTTCAAAACCTGCTGAGTCATTGTCAGCACCTGCACAATGACTCAGGGTTTGCCTTGCTTTGCTTAAAGGAGGGGGGTCATTCTAGCTTCCTTTCACAATAATACATTTCTAGTGACTTCACATAACACATTGCACGTTTATTTTTTGGTAATTAGCCAGAAATGTACCCAGAAAGTGATGCATAGAGACTCTACTGTACATCTTCAGAAGTTCTCGCACCAATGAGGATCAAAAACAAGCCTTCCTTTCCATCTGTTTACACTTAATACTCAATCACCGGCTGACAGCTGCTGTGAAGTGGCTGCTCAGTGACTTCAGGCAGGACACACACACACACACACACACACACACACACACACACACACAGTTTGTGGAGATGATCTGACGGGTCCTCCTGGGATCTGAGAGACATCCTCTGCATGTGGCTCTGCAGAGAGAGCCCCGGAGCAGGGAGGCTGTTTTCTACAATAAACTTACGGGAAAAGCTTTTTCTGTGACCACTTTAGGCTCATCAGCTTCCCTTATTTTCAATCTTTGCAGGGCCTCTTTCTTCAAAGTAATTCCAGATTCAGGACGAGATGAATGTGTGATCTCTAATCAGAATCAAACACTAAGAATCATCTCTAAATCTGACTTTGGATCACATACAAAAAGAAGGAAAACCAGCCCTCTGAGCAACTTGAGGCTCAAAAACCCCATCAAATAACTCAGACTGGCTGCTCATTGGATGGATGAGACTTCCAGGACTGGCAGCTGTCTGAACTCAATCTGTGCTGGGGAGCTGCCAAGCATCAGGCTAAGAACTAAAGCGGGAGAATTGATTGCATCCCGACATCTCTTTATTTATGACTCGAGTCAATGTGTTTAGATGTAGTCGTGTTGGCACAGAGCGCTGGCCGGTGTAACCCAGAGGCCTTTGGGTGAGCGGGAAGCTGGCCAGACATTCAATCAATAAAAAAAGTATTCTGCCTGAGACACATGTCTGCTACTGGTGGATGTGGAGCGTGCAGGGATAAACACAAGGAGGTAGACCGGGCGTTGAAGCACCTGGTGGCAAAACGGTGGTGCTACAACTTCCGGTGTCTGTGACGTCAATTTGGCCCAAAAGACATCT
This sequence comes from Eleginops maclovinus, assembly GCF_036324505.1. Lineage (NCBI taxonomy): Eukaryota > Metazoa > Chordata > Actinopteri > Perciformes > Eleginopidae > Eleginops > Eleginops maclovinus. The sequence goes on from NC_086369.1 coordinate 579,551, forward strand.
GTTTTTAGTCCTTATTTAAATAATCAGGAGTCTTTAACTTCACTGAAAGCCAACTCTCTCCATTCATTGGACTGAGGTTGTGATGCTGGTTCGAGGCGGGGCTTAATGTTTGGACATGTTTCTCGAGCGCTTTGAGTTAAAACACTGCAGCAAAAAAAAGGTGTTTTTGGCCGTGGCAATTAGACTGAAACTGTCGTAAAAAAGAGGTAAAAACACCGTTTGTTGGAGCTGATTGGATGCCAGGTGCCTTTCTGTCTCGCTATACAGCTGTCAGACGGAGCGCTGAAGCTCAATCAGAACTTCCAAATGATTGTTAAAGTGGGAAAACTATGCCAAACTAAAAACAAAAGTAGCTCAAGCAGACAATAAAATCCAAGGGAAAGATGGAAGTCTGTTCGTCGTCTCTGCTCAGCGACTTTCTGCCAGAAAAAGACGCTAATTGGTCATAATCAACAATCAATTAACTAATCAATCAGTCAATACAAAGTCCTTAGGGTCATTTTTCCTCTACGAAATCTACCAGTGACTAATCCTGACTGCTGGCTCTACCATTTATATGTAGTGCAAAGACACCAACCACATCTTCCTAATTAAACGTCTCACACTCATTTACCTCCCGTCTAATTAAAGCATGCTGGGGCACGAGACAATTGCTTTAAACGGGAGTCAATTACCACCGTCATGTGTTGCATAAACACCCTTTAATGGGGTTCATCCCGACAGGACAAACACCACATATCACTTCCTCTAGAAGGAGGTCCGTAGACGCAGGGAAGAAGAGGTTGATGGAGAAACCATTGCATTTAGCAGAAAGAAACCACATGATGGGAAGGAAAAGGCTAAATATCCCAGGCACACCTAACAGATATTTAATAGAGATGCTTGCTCTCTGAAACCACAGACTTTGATGCATCGTGCCATTAATCTGAACCCTCCTTTACAATAGCTTGTTCTGGCCCGACTGTACAAGAAAACCCAATTACCTGGCCGTGCAGAGGGTCGGGTTACCTGGACAGGAGTTCCCCCCTCGCTCCGTCTCCGTTAAACTACAGTACATTCATAAAGCCAGCGTGCAATCCCTCCCCACAAAGGGCTGAGAGCAAGCCTTTGTTCCTGCAGAGACTCTGGGAGGAACTGAGAGGAGGCCGAACACCTGGCGCTAAACAAATCTCCTTCACCAGAAATCAACCGTTGTCTCACTCGTGTTTAATTAAGCATTTCAGAAGAAGAGGAGGCGGGTAAACAGGACAGAGAGAAATGTCTGAGCTGCCAACTGGCCTCTTGTTTACAGCTAGAGGGATTTTGGGATGAGCTCAGGAAGAAGGACAGCCGGAACGAGTGTTTCCAAAAACTGCATCTTCCAAACAAAGATCGCCCTGACCTCCAGGAACCATTTCCTGCTTCTGGGAAAGAGGCTTTTTGTCGGCTCATTCCTGGCAGTCATGATTCCTGAAGGGTCCTACAGATGTCTCACAGAAACCACAGTGGAGTCGCCGTTAATCATTGGAGGAGAGGATCAGCCAAAACAGGTCTGTTGCACAAGAGAACTGCGCAGGAATGAGTCCTCAAACCCGGGAAATTACTCAGCATTTTAGCATTTCCTGTCCTCTGGTCTTGAAGTCAATGTTTTCTGTGGTCATGTGACCGTGCTGTAGTTCCTTTATAGCCCAACATTAGCTGCCTTTAGCTTAGCAGATTTATGTCGAGGGAACCCTTGTGATACTAACTTAAATAATACATCCTCCCTCTAAGCCAGCAGCAGTCATGGATCCTCAGTTTTCATTCTGTCAATTTGCATTATAGAAGTAGTGGAGACAAATAGAAAACCATCGTTCAAAATTCAAATCCAATCCCCAGCCCCCTGCTCAGAAACCCACTTGTGTCTGTAAATCCTTTCATTTCCACCCAAGTGTTGCACAATGAGGAGCGCTGCTGCAGGGCGAGCTCCTTCTTTGCCACGATGAGTTTTAGAGTAAAGAAACTCCTGGACGTGGAGGCAGTGTCTCCGGGCAGAGAGGTAGAGGCAGAGCTGTTGGACCTACAGCGAGGGAAACACATCGAGGGGTTCGCCTGGCATGGCTTCCAAACAACGCTGGAACACAGCACGCTAATCATGGCAGAGGCTACATGCTACATGCTACATGCTACACAGAGGACGGAGCAACTACATGTAATAAAAATGGGATTTCCGGGTTAGGGTGGGCATGCTATTACCATGACAAACAAGCCAATAAAAGAGAAGTCAAGAGGGGGGTCATGTTGAATGAAACTGCTCTTACTGGAATACATGCAGATGCTGCTGACTCAGAGATACACTTCAATCAGTCCCAGTTACAGAAACCAGTGGAAGCTAATGCCAAATATTTAACTGTTGACTGTTAGCTGAACATCTGATCCTCATTTCTGAGCTGTTCAACCCTCTTATAGCACACGTTACAACCACATAAAGGGAGGATTCAACAATGATTTGCTTTCATGTCTATCTGGTTCATTTTTTAAACACACACCCCCGCAGCTGTGCATCCCAACACCATTTAACTCCTGCAAATATGAATATTCCCATGCTGCAGCGCCTGCACCGAAGATACGCTGCACTATCTGAAGGAGGATTAAAGAGCTGTGCATGCACGGCTATCATGAAGCAGGGCAGGGAGGCTGTCCAGAGGAGCTGAGGAGCCCTGAAGCTTCATATCCTGAGAACAGCAGGAGCTCCGGCTCGGCTTTGTCCAACAAAAGCTCCTGTCACTCTCACGGTGTACGGCATGCTGCTACATGCCTTTGTGCAGCTGGGTGTCTTTCTCACACTCTGCAACCGTCTGTTCCCATGCATCGAAAACTTCTACATCCAGACAAGAAGGATCATCTGAAACCACAGTACTTTTAAAAGCTGGCACTGAGCGAGGCTCTGCGCAGATTGTTTACTTCTCCTCCAGTCAGATATGAAGGTCTGATGGAAACACTGGGAAGAAAAACTGGCTCCTTGCAAATTCAGTTATTGAATAAGTAATGTTTTGGCCTCTGTGGCTGTGTTTCAGTTTGAAATGAGTCCACTGAACCCCTCCTGGAGGAGTTAAAGTAAGCTTAGATGTTCATGCAGAAAGGGAGATGCTCTGTGCAAGAGTTCGAATACTAGTCTAGCCTTCAAAACCAGGATCAGAGGGATTGTTAGCATGTTGAGTTAGCTAGTTGTTGACCTATAAGTAACTAAAACATTTGTAAATATGAGAAAGATGCATTAGGATCTGTCAAAGGGAGCTCTGCGATGCTAACCTCCGGGTCAGTTGGTGTGTTTCCACTTTCAATCATTTGCCAGGACAAATCCATATCTGTCCTGCAACACCTGTAAGTAATTCTCGCTCGTTCTATAAGTCCAATAACAAGTCTTCAAGATGCATGAAATCATCCCATCTGCGCTCCACATGGTCGGACTGTACCAAATGTTTTCACAGCTTTGAGCCAACAAGGCCACACAGCTGAGTGACAGCCAGCCGGCCTTTTTATGCACCCTTTGTCAAATAGCAGACATTTACTGGTGTGTATAAAACATGTATGTGTCAGGGTTTACCTCCTCTAAGATCTGCTGGGATCTAAAGAAGAAATGCATGAAACGTTCCCGAGGTAAAGACGTTTCTGACCCATATTTAACCGTTTAGAAGTCCTACAAATGCATCGGCATTAAGAAAGACAACACAGATTGCTGGTCTTATTCCTACAGGCATGATTGCAACGTAGACGGACACTTCCTGTGCAGCAATTACATAAGTTAAGTGCTTTATTTTGCACCAATATTTAGGTGCAAATGCATAAACAAAGCGCTGCAAGATGCCAAAACACAACGAAAACCAGGGTTACACGATTATCAAAGTAAAAAGGAAGTCCAATTAGAGACATCGTTAGTTAATTGATCCGTTAAGTGATATACACCTGAACATCAGCAGGAGAGGACTCTTTAAAGTAGAGACACTACATACTGATATACACCTGAACATCAGCAGGAGAGGACTCTTTAAAGTAGAGACACTACATACTGATATACACCTGAACATCAGCAGGAGAGGACTCTTTAAAGTAGAGACACTACATACTGATATACACCTGAACATCAGCAGGAGAGGACTCTTTAAAGTAGAGACACTACATACTGATATACACCTGAACATCAGCAGGAGAGGACTCTTTAAAGTAGAGACACTACATACTGATATACACCCTGAACATCAGCAGGAGAGGACTCTTTAAAGTAGAGACACTACATACTGATATACACCTGAACATCAGCAGGAGAGGACTCTTTAAAGTAGAGACTCTACATACTGATATACACCTGAACATCAGCAGGAGAGGACTCTTTAAAGTAGAGACACTACATACTGATATACACCTGAACATCAGCAGGAGAGGACTCTTTAAAGTAGAGACGCTACATACTGATATACACCTGAACATCAGCAGGAGAGGACTCTTTAAAGTAGAGACGCTACATACTGATATACACCTGAACATCAGCAGGAGAGGACTCTTTAAAGTAGAGACTCTACATACTGATATACACCTGAACATCAGCAGGAGAGGACTCTTTAAAGTAGAGACTCTACATACTGATATACACCTGAACATCAGCAGGAGAGGACTCTTTAAAGTAGAGACTCTACATACTGATATACACCTGAACATCAGCAGGAGAGGACTCTTTAAAGTAGAGACTCTACATACTGATATACACCTGAACATCAGCAGGAGAGGACTCTTTAAAGTAGAGACACTACATACTGATATACACCTGAACATCAGCAGGAGAGGACTCTTTAAAGTAGAGACGGAGTGATGGAGGAGCTGCTCTGAGTTTCATTAACTCGCGGCCTCTTGGCTCTTTGTGTCTGAGCCCATTGAACTCTCCGGCCGAGCTTCTTCCTCCCACAGTGAAAGGGGATGGGGGGGGGGGGGCTTGACTAATGCAGGATCCCAGTGCTGCTGTTGCATGCTGGTATGGGGGTGAAGAACCTGCCTCTCTGCCTAAATGATGTATGGCATGACCCAGTGATTTCCAACTAGTGAGCCGTGGGAATTTGTCCAAAAACAATATGTTTGAGTTGCTGGAAATAAAATTCTACAGAGCTGTGGTCCCAAATCCACCTAGCAACCGAACCTGTGGCCAAATTCAAAGACTTTTCATTCAATTATTTGTCATTTTGTAAGTATTTTGGTCGTCGGCTCAGGGTTATTTTATGCATCGTGGCTCAAAGAGGTTGAAATGCAGGGAAACCCCTCCTGCTCTCTAATGCCTGCCCCCCCACCCCCCACGGCAGGTCCTTTCAGCAGGTCATTCAGAGGAGCAATAAAGAGTCTGCTCTGAAATGTGCAATGTCAGAAAGAGGGAGAGTGGGGGGGGGGGGGGCAGATTCCAAGACAACCCCAACACTGAAGCAGCCGGACCCCCCATTCTGCTCTCCAGAGACAGATTATCATACCTAAAGCAGGACAAAGAGAGGGGGGGGACCCTGCAGCATTAAGCATGAGAAGGTTTGATATCAGATTGCTTGCTGGGAAATGGAGGCGTCACTTTAGAGATAAAATATGTTGTGTGTGTGTGTGTGTGTGTGTGTGTGTGTGTGTGTGTGTGTGTGTGTGTGTGTGTGTGTGTGTGTGTGTGTGTGTGTGTGTGTGTGTGTGTGTGTGTGTGGTATGATTGGAGAGCGACTGCTGGCAGCATGATGGCTGAAGGAGCTGCAGAGGTCCGCCTGTGAGAGGGCTAACTTTACATTAACCCTGTAGGCGCATCATTACACAAGGCTCTCTATCACACACACACACACACACACACACACACCCGAGTGGAACATCTCTTTTTCCACCCTGTGGAAAAAAAACACAACGATGCACAGAGCAGGATGTCGCGTAATTTCACCCAGATGTGTAAACGAGCTGCAGAGGCCTAACCCTCCTCCATCAGGAGGAACAGGCTGCAGCTTCAGGGACGATGCAGATATAGAACCAGCAACTCTTCAACACATGCAGCCTTTAGAGAACATTCAGCAACTTCAGGAAACATGAGCGTGTGTAGTAAAAGCTGCAGAAACCAAACGCTGTAGCTTGTAGCACGTTAGCACCTGTTGGCGTCCGTACGTCTGACTAACAAACGTGCAGCTTCTCTGCATCAGTGTGTTTCTTCCACCTGCACTCTATTAATAACTCCTCTCTAAAGCAGGACAGCTCCTGACAGCAGGTCAGTCTATGACGAGGGAAGCACCTAGATCTCTAAAAATACTGTCCTACATACTGAAAGAGTCCGGGCTGCAGGATGGAGGCACTCAGAGAAGAACGTGAGGGAGTGCATCCTCTAAAACACGCCTCACTCCGACGGGTTTCCCACAGTGTGTGAGCAGCAGATTGATTGAATACATAAATACGACTGAGAGTAAAGTGTGTGTGAGTGAGCGGTCACACACGGCTGATAGCGTCTCCTCCAAACAAAGCCGTACATTCCAGTAAGTGTGGTCCACACACACACACACACACACACACACACACACACACACACACACACACACACACACACACACACACACACACACACACACACACACACACACACACACACACACACACACACACACACACACACACACACACACACACACACACACACACACACACACACACACACACACACACACACACAGAGTTCCCGCAGGCCGGCTCTTGTTTCCCGGAGCTTTTATTGCTGGCAGTGGATTTTCATCACGTATCAGATAGTGGTTAGAGAAATGCTCTGCTGCTGACACTGCCTGTAAATTAAACCTGTGTGTGTGTGTGTGTGTGTGTGTGTGTGTGTGTGTGTGTGTGTGTGTGTGTGTGTGTGTGTGTGTAGTGATATTGTTCCTTCAGTAGACTGTGTCTCATAACATCTATTTGATCAGAGTGTGTTCTGCAGGACTTCTACTAGGGCTGAACGATTATGGAAAATAATCTAATTGCGATTTTTCGCGCCAATATTGCGATTGCGATGCGATATGCGATTATTTTTTAAGGACTTTGTCTTCTGTATTATTGACAAGCAAAACATCATATAGTATGGCCAATACTATATTACATTAATTTTAAACTGTTCTTTCCTGGAAGACATACCTCTGTTATGATGACATGAGTTTGCATGAATGATGACTGACAACTAATTCAATCAAAACAGTATATTTGAACATACACAATAGTATATTTTGAGTAGTAACATCTCTGAGCATAGTATAGTAACATCTGAGCATAAAGTGCTGACAAGGAACCCTGGTGTAAACATTAAAATGAAAGTCAGTACAATGTGCAGAAATATATATATATATATATATAAAAAAAACAATCTGTGGCTTTACCACACTCGACTTTCGACATCTGTGAACTGCTAGAAAGTCATTAAATTAAAAAATAATATTAAATAAATAAAACTAGTCAGTAACATTACACATAAAGTGCAAACATAATATAGCAATTGTATACACACACAAACACACCTTTAAATTAAAACTGGCTGAACATCTTGATTATCTGCAGTAACAGTAACACAGCACAAACTAAAGTGCACAATGAGTATGGCTCTGCCAGCCATAATCATCATAGCTCAAGGTTTTTTGCTAGGAAGACCAGCATATCAACTTTTGCTGGCTTTAAGGATGAGCGAGTGCAAGTCACTATATTCCCTCCAGTGCTGAACAAACGCTCTGAGGGGGCACTTGTGGCTGGCACACATAGATATTTGCGGGCCATCTTGCACAGTCTTGGAAAGTGAATGTTGTGCACCTTCCACCAGGCTAAGGGATCATCCTCTCCGTCAATGACAGGGCTCAACAGGTAACTATTCAACTCTGCCTCCACGACATCTTCAAGTGGCAGAGGCAAAGCTGAAGAGGCCACACTGGTTTTAAAAAGACTACCAAGAGACTTCTTTGCCTTTCCCCCAGAGGCCTGTGCACTTGGAGAATTTTGAGCGGTTTCAGTGCGAGACCTCTTCTCCTGCCAGATGGGAAAAGAGACATTAGTTTTGCAGTTAGCTTATATATACCTATTATAGTATGTGTTTGTGGAAAAATTATTTTCAAGGATTAACCTGATTATGTGTACGTCTTGCTGATTCCACCATTTCTGTCTTCAGTCGGGCCTTAATGGCAGGAAGGTTGTCTGCGCTGATGTATTGCGTTTTGAACCTAGGGTCCATGAAAGACGCAACATCCAAAAGCTCCTGGGTGATGAGGTCACTATACTTGTCGTTGAGGTAAGCCAGGACCTTGGTTTTAATTGATCTAGTCAGATCAGTGTCCTCAGCATCTTCAGCCAAGACTGATGTTGCCAGAAGATGGAGAACTGGCTTGAGGTAGGAGATGCTCACATACTCCTCTCCAGAAAGAGCATCAGTAAATTCGGAGAGAGGATGCAGTGCCTTATGAATGGACTTCAACACGGCAGCATCCTGCCAGGTTGGGATGAGGGGGCGTGCATGTCGGTCACCTGACAATACCTTTGATATGGCTGTCATCTGTTCCAGCACTCTGGCAATCATTTTCTCTTTGGACCCCCATCTTGTAGGGCACTCAGTAATGAGAGAGTGCTCAGGAAGCTTAAGCTCCTTCTGTGCCTCAGTGAGCGCTGCCTTTTTCTTCCAACTGTGGGAGAAGTGCCCCACCAACTTCCTGCACTGCCCTATTGCTCTGGATACTCTATCATCTTTGATTGCATTTTCTGGAGGAAAAAAAAATTAAGTAAAAAAGTAAAATTAGTGTAACTCAAACAATTGCAGTTGTGTGATACAAGGTTTCACCATTTCTCTCTCCCTCTCAAATTTGCTTTATTAGCATGACTATGGGAACAGTGTTGCCAAAGCTATTGTTACATACATCATGACATACAAGAACATCAGACCATAAGACAAAAACAAAAAAAAATACATAAGGAGAGGTGGGTACATCAGCGTTGGGTTGACATAACATAACTAGAATTAACAGCATTAAAGAACAAGGGAAATAATAGTGTGGTGTGTGTTTGTGGGAGAGAGTGATACACAGGCGCGTGCATGCACACACACGCACACGCACACACACACACACACACACTCTCTCTCTCTCTCAGCAGAAACTTACCAATAGCAAGATGTAATCTGTGTCCGAAACACTGGAGTCTGGTCCATTCGTTCAGCTGTGCTGCTTTCACCATATTTGACGCGTTGTCCGTCGTTATGCAGACAAGGTTGTCTTCAGTGAGATCCCAGCACGCAAGCCCCTCTCTCAGGCCAGCAGCAATGTTTTCGCCTGTGTGGTCTTCGGGGAAGTAGGCCGTTTGAAGGCTGCGAGCTTCGAGGTGGAGGTCTTCAGAGATATAATGGACCGTAAGGCTTTGATAAGGCTCCGCTGTACGGCTTGACCACATGTCTGTTGTAGCCGCAAAAAACTCCACAGCCTTCAAGTCCGCTGCTACTTTCTGCCTACACTGCATATGTAGCTCCGGAAGGGCAGTCTGACTAAAATACGTGCGGGAGGGCATTTTGTACCTCTTATCCAGCGTAGTTACCAAATTATTGAACCCAAGCTTGGTCACCGTATTGACGGCCATCATGTCTTTCGCGATGCATTGGGTTACTGCTTTGGTAATTTCCGTGTGCCGCTTTGAACTGCGTTCATATGGCGTAACACCTTCAAACAGTTCGGTCAGTGATCCTTGCCGATTAACTTTACTAGGATTATTCTGCACACTGCTTGATTTTGTAGCCATACATCTATCATACACTGTTTTGTGCTGCGTTTTTAGGTGCTGGTACAAATTGGTAGTGTTGCCCCGTGATGTACCAACTCTGACCAGGCAGGTTTTACACAGTACCTGACTCTGTGCAACATCTTCTTTCTTAAAACCGAAATAGTCCCACACGACTGATGTGTATTTCCTCTTTGAAACTAGCCCCGCAGGGTCTGGTTCTGTTGAGCCTGAGGCCATTGAGTAGGTTACAGCTAGCTTTGCTTGCGAGTTCTCTCCGGTAGACTGTTTCAAAACTTTGCTCCCTGTGTCACGTGACCAGAGTGCAGCCTCTGTGGTTAGACAATCTCGTTTTACTCCCGCATATCACGTGAACAGAGTATAATCGCAGCCTTTCTTTATAATGTTGATGTATTTTTATACGTGTGTACCCCTTGTACGTTTGTATGTTGATATGTACTGTATGATTTTTTAAATGATATAAAAAAAAGTTTTTTTTTTGTTTTTAAAAAAAAAAAAAAAAATTTTAATTTTTTTTTTTTTTAAATCGCAGACTTTCGCGATTAGAACATCGCACTTGGTCATATCGCGATATTATCGCAAATGCGATATATCGTTCAGCCCTAACTTCTACACAGGAAGCATCTGCAGCTTCTCATCCCTTCATAAGACACAAAAAGAGACATGTTCTAAGTCATTATCGTGCACGCTCCTCATGTGTTAGAAGGTTTCCTGCAGACTCATTGGACTGTGTTTATATAAACACATGAACCTGTCTCCTGCAGGACTGCTGCACAGAAAGCTCCTGCATCATGCAACCTCACTCATCTCACACCTGCATGTTCCAGAGAGGACAGCTCACTGAAAAGATGTCCACACCTGCACTGATTGCTTTACATGAATTAGCTGAGTCTGAGGAAATGCATGTGCAAAGAGTTACTATGTCTTACAGCTAATTTTCTGCAATTTCATGGGATAAACAGATGCATAAAGGACGCAGTTTAAGCCACTTGTGGACTCTTGCATTCTCCCATCTCACATGCACACAAACTCAGAGGAGCATCTCTGTATCCATTCTGAGAACACACACACATTACCCTGTCTTCTGCACAGAAAACACCAGGGAATCTCACATTAAAGACACAGAGAGACATCTCCACACCTGCGCTGATTGCCTTACTGTAATAATTAGCAGAGCCCGAGAGGAAAGGCGTGTGCAAAGATAAGGAAAAGGTGAAGTTCAAAAATGCTCATTAGAATAAAACAAGCAGAAAGGAAGTTAGTAGGTCTTTATCCTTTGTGGAAACATATCTTTTGAAGCACATCAGGTACGATAAACAGACGCAGTTTGAGCCAAACACACTCTCTCTTCAGGTGTTTTATTGCATGTGATCGTGCATTGAGTATCCTTCCTCTCACATGTGCAGCAGTGTGTGTGTTAGTGTGTTTTCTTACCTTTGTTGTTCTCGGTGCTCTCAGTTTTCCTCACAAACTGCAAAACCAAAACCAGTCCAACCACCAACAGCTGCACGGTCCTCACAGCCGACATGTCCTCACTTAGTCCCGGTGTTCCTGCCTCAGAGTCCCGGCGTCCGTGTGCACAGAGCCCCCGAACAATCCTCCGTACCCTCCGTGTGAAAGCTTTCTCTGCGCGGATCCGTGTGTGTGTTCCTCCGCGCGCCACACGCGTAAAAGGTCTCCACCTCCAGAAACAAACCGAAAATAAGAGGAGGAAGGAAAAAGTTTAAAGCTTTAAATCCAGCTCCGATCCGCTGCTGCCATCAACCAGGCAGGAGGTGCGGAGTGTGTGTGCGCGTGTGTGAGTTCCGTCATCACCTCCTCGCAGCCAATGGCTTCTTCTCCTGTTTGATGCTCAGTGTGGCCCTCTTTTTGCTCCTAGTTGTTGTTGTTCTCCTTCTCCTTCCTCTTCTTCCTTAGGGACATCATTTGCACTTTTAACGATGAAAAATTGCAATTTGCACATCCTTTTTTGACTTGCTTCTGCAGAATAAAGAGGTAAAACCAGCAGGACTCATTCCTCAGGGATTTGTTTTTGTGAGTTAAAAAGGATTTATCAAACATAAAGGTTACATGATATGCTATATTTAACATTTTCAAGTCAAGATTGTGTTATTTTGGGCCCTTTTTTACTTTCTTTTCTCCCTCTCTCAGCTCCTCTGACAGGTGATTGAGCTGAGAGGGCGCCCTCTTCAGGTGGAAGGTAATAACCCGAATCCTAAACTATAAAACACATTTCACACTGTTTCCCTTACATCTTCTTGAAATCCAACATGTAAAAAAGCAGATGGTGACCATTTAATTTAGCCAAAAAATAGACTCTACAGTACAGCCATGCTGTTACACCAATAAGGACATATCTCATGTTTTATATTGTGTATTTCCATAGCTGAAAAGTAATATATAAGCAGAAAATGTCTGGTTTCTCATCCTACGTCGAGATGTTTGGTGTCCGTTGGATCTGAGAGAACTTCCTGTTAAAATCCTGAAACAAAAACCAGGAAAGATGTGTTTAAGGTACATAAAAAGTACCAATCACATGTGAAAATCCATCCCTTTTGGAATAGTATTAGTGAGTTTCTGCAGCAGAAAGACCCATCAAAGTCATGTTGTTCCATAAGCAATTCTCCTAAGGAACATCCTGAATAAAGAATGAAGAATAAGGCTGGTGTAACGATGCTAGGTTGATGGGATGAAAACATCCAATAAACGTCTTCTCTTTCTCTTCATTGGTTGTGCTTCCTCAGCAGATTGAAAACCTCTCATGTGAGGGAACATTTATTTTATTTCTTTTCCCCCTCAGTGCTTGGTTTGTGCTCATTCTGCACAGGAGGGGTAACACGCACCACATGCTCGGTCCAATTAAGACTCTCAATGCTGCACCACAAGACATGGAACATCTAGACGGAGAGAGGAAGCTCCCGCTGCACATTCATAATGAACATTGCTATGAGTTGCCTGTGCTAAATGGATTTTACAACATATTCAGAGGGAATTCAAGTCATCCAAACATGGGAGCACAATCATTCTGAACAAAGCACGGCCAAATGCAAACAGATCAATCGATAGAAATCACTTTAGTAATTACTGTCCCCCTTGATTATTATTATTATTCACCTGCCACTAAAATAAATCTGGTTTATTACAGAGTGATTTATTTCTACACAATAAATACTGCAGGTATGGTGATACTGGTAATGATAGGCTACCTTACTTCAATGAACGTTAACTTGCCAAAGAAACTGCAAGTTTAACAATAGAATATTAAATATTACCAAATTCAAATTGTAAAAGCCACAAATTAGATTTTGGTAGAATTATGTTGAGGGCTTTTAGCTATAAAGCTAACTCTAGCTAGTTAGCTTATTAGCAAACGTTAGCTAGTAAGGTTGTTAGACTAATAGCAAACATGAGTCTTAGCTATAATGCTAACGTTCGCTACTTAGCTTGTAAGATAGATAGCAAACATGAGCTAGTTAGCTTGTTAGACTAATACCAAACGTTAGCTAGTTAGCTTCTTAGCTGTAAAGCTAAAGTTCACTAGTTAGCTTGTTAGACTAATAGCAAACGTTAGCTAGTTAGCTTCTTAGCTGTAAAGCTAAAGTTCACTAGTTAGCTTGTTAGACTAATAGCAAACATTAGCTAGTTAGCTTCTTAGCTGTCAAGCTAAAGTTCACTAGTTAGCTTGTAAGATAGATAGCAAACGTTAGCTTGTTAGATAAATAGCAAACGTTAGCTAGTTAGCTTGTAGATAACGTTTGCAAAGTAGCTAAATAGCCAACATTTGCTATCTAAATAGCAGACTAGCATAATAAATGTAGTTAAAAATTAAATGTGACAAAATCCATCCATGTTTACACCTCAGGACTTCAAAAATAAAGCAGATCACATCAGTACGAGACTTAATTCAGTTTAGAAATCAAGTAGAAAGGATATTATAACTGCAAAACCTACCCAATAATCTTTTTTTTCATTCCCTCAGTATCACGTTAATCCAGATGGTTGTTTGGGTTCATTATGAAAAGCTAAAAGCTAGTTTGATGTTTATTTGTAAGTAAATAAAAGCAAAGAAAGGGCCCAACATACGGTGAACATCCCCCATCACCACATCATATCATAAAAGTTTGATTAATACATTAAATGATATGGGTTTCTTTTGCCCTTATAGGGATCAGAATATCCCTGTTAACATACAACGTAAAAATGCACATTTAAGGCTCTAACTGTCTGTGTTTGACTCAGCTCTTTATTCTCAGAGATTATGTAAAAACTCCTCACATTTCTGCACAAACTGCATGCTTCTTCTTTCACTTCCCTCCAAAATATTCCACATTTCCAACATCATAAGGCCGAAAAATATCTGCTGACAGCGCCATGATAGTATCACATTTTCTCCCATAGCTCAAAACACACACAGTCAAAAGGGACGTATATCAAACATTTATACAGCAACCGCACACAATCCCACCTGGGTGGATATAAAAATATACAGCTCAGTGATGTATATCCCCCATACAAAGGAGATTGACAGCCTTTAAATCAAGCAGTCAAGTGTTACAATAAAATGGGGTTTAGTCCGGAGGCTGGGAAAGCATCCTCCATTCACTCCAATGCATTTATATTCTTTATTTTTCCTTTTCTGCAACGCTTTCCAAGCCCTTCAATCATCATAGTCTGCTGCTATAATCACCTTGTTCCACCATTTTGAAAGAAAGCCATAATTTCCAACCGAGGAATCAGTATTTTACCACAGAATGTGAAACCACTGGATCTGTTTCTGTGATTTTGGTGTTGATTTATGTCTTTTTGTCTTTAGGGAAGTCACAATTCAGGAACTTCTTCAGAGCTTTTTTGTGTCTTTATAAACATGTTAAAATGGAAAGCATTTGGGACTCTAAACCACACAATACTAGTCTTGTATGTTAGCAGGATGAGTTACTGAACACCATGATGTCACCAGTACTTCTTCCTCTACTACTGCACTCGTACACCCCATAATACCTCCACCACCATGCATGTTAGGATACCCAGTTAGTTTCCCATGGGTAGATTATACAGATTGAATGGCTTATACATGGTAAAGAGAAGCTTTGGTTGAAGAATGAGTTGGTTGTACACAATGCATACAGTAAAACACCCATTAAGATTGATTCTTTTTGCTGTACTACAGGATGCATTTGAGAAACAAATCCAGCTCAGCGAGGACTACTTCCCCAGAACTGCTTCGTCTTCCTGAATGGTTGTCACTGAATACAAAGAGAAGAACCAGACCATTTCCCCGACACTCAGCCGTAGAGGACAGGAAAACAATTCTATCATTACAGAGAGCGGAACTTCACCTTGACCTGGCTGAATAACCTGAGCTGCAGGGGGGTGGCCAAGCTGTGAGAGAATCAGCTGTTATTCTGGGTCCTTACAGGCTGTGATTTCTACAGGATCCTTTCACTAACCAAACAGTGACCTTTAGATGGACTCGGTGATTAACCAACAATAGCTCCGGTGAGAAAAGCTGACTAACGCTGCCTTTACAAACAACAACACCCGGACAAAAGGCTGGCTTCATATGACTATAGCTCTCCGGTGCGCCATTCAACGGCTCCAATAACGAAGCTACCAGAAAACAGTCCAGCCGGGGACAAAACACACTGATGCACATTCAGTCAGCAGGCGGGCATTGTGTGCATGGCGGCCTGTTAGTGGAGAAGGCTTTTTTTGAGTCAGTTGAGTCAGAGACAAACAAACAGTGATGTAGAGGCTGGGAAAACGCTGAGCTGGGGTTTTGAGCTTTTATATTCACCTTTTTATCAATTTAGATTACCAATATGTGATTAGTTTATCCATATAACGCATATTAGGGAGTTTACTGCATTGTTTGGAGTCACCAATCTGGCAAAAGCTAGCGAGATAGCAGATATTCTGTTTGTTGAATAAGGCTTAACGTGTCAGAGGAGAAGGCGTTGAAAGAAATGAAGTGAGGGCTCAAACTTTAAACAATGCAGCAGCTTAAAGGGCTGAAATTGATCTTGTGTTTGATACATCTCTGACCCAGAATCCACCTCCAGATTCAGCACAGGCGCCACAGTGATGGAGAACCAGACTAAGCAGAAATGACACTGGAGATTGTGTTCGTCCACGGCTGGAATATTAAAGATTCATGATTCAAACTTGAACCGATATGAAGTAAAGGGAGTGTTTTTGATGTGAGTTTGACTAAGTGCAGTGCTTTCAGAGCCCTCACTCGCACCAAACAACATATGTAACTGACATTTATTATAAATTGGATGGAGACTCAATATAAAACAACAAATATATCAGTATAACAATCTAGAAAAGGTGGATAAATGGACAATAAAGCAGCAAAAGAATGATAGAATTAGACATTTTGGGCTAATCAGTCGGGCTTCAAATGCTAATCCCACGCTCCACAGGTTTTTATTGGTTAAATCTAAATGTATTTAATATCGTGGAAGATATCAGCGTAATACGTGACCTTACAACAATGCAACTGTGACACATCAGTTTCCAAATGTCCTGAAAATCCAATCAGGAGCAACAACGTACAATGATTCAGTGAAGACAATCTTTATGCAACACTGGATATAATTATTTTTCCTAATAGGATTTCTAGAAGAGTTTGCATATGTGTTTTTATGCTTTCTGCCTTAATTTATACCACTTTTTCTGAACAGATCCAGGCTAGCTGATTCCTCATGTTTTCAGTATCTATGCTGAACAGTTAGCTGCCAGTTAGCTTAGCATAGATACAAGGGGAAAGAGCTAGCCTGGCTCTCTGTGCTAAGCTAACTGGCTTCTAGCTGTTTAGTAAAGATGCTGAGACAATGGGACATAGTTAGTCTGGTTCTCCATGCTAAGCTAAATGACTGTTAGTCGTATAGCATACTGAAAACTGGGGGAAAGCGCTAGCCTGGCTATATATGCTAAGCTATCTGGCTGTTTGCTGTTTAGCTTCATATATATGTTCCATTTTTCACACATTTCACTCCACAGAACATGGGCTGCTCTTATAAATCCTGCTATAAACTGTCAGACAAGAGAAGGTCATTTGACGGCCTCTATGATGAGATACAGCTGAAACATCCAGAGCTACACATGTCACATTTATAACTGAGCCGTTTACGAGCCATCTGCTCCGCGCTGGTTAGTTCAGCTGCAGAACGCTGACTGGCAATGAATATTAATTTGCAAATAAAGCAGGGGCAAACTCTTTTATTTGCACTTACAGGGATTAAAAAGGATCGCTAATGAAGTCGGGGCTCCATTGAGAAGCTGTGCGAGTCTCTCTGCTCAGTTTCTGGTTTCGCCGGCACTTTACAAACCCTTTTATTGCCGTGCACTCAATCCTTCCTGCAAATTAAAGCGATGGAGCACACGTCTTGATAAAGTGCTACACAAAATGGCTTTTCTATTAGTTTTCTAATGCCTTTATTAACTAGGTATATCTTTTCCTACCTCTTCTAACCATTTGTTAAAGCATTTCCTTGTATTTCTTAGTGATTTCACCCTCTGAAATCCTGCAGAATATCACAACTCACCTGTTTCCTTTTAGCTTTAAGACTAAATGTATTGATATTGGACACAATTTAAACCCAACACGCATCAATCAGTGTGCAGAAGTTTTATTTACCAGATGCATGGGGGATATCATATAGCTAATTAACCACTTAGTTGTCAATCAGCAAAAGCAATGCATCAGGATCACATTCAAATACTTCCTTTGCAAAATATCCACATTTTATTCCACTCTTCGGTTGATTCCACCTCGAGACAAACTCATTTGATCCTCTGCAGTGTCTTTACTGTAAAGTCCATTATGCTTTAGAGCTCTTGCTGTCGGGGGGGTAATTGTACAGCGGGTTGGCGAAAGACAGCTTGCCGTCTCTCCAGGAGGAACCCTGCTGTGAGACACAATCAGACTCACATCCTGTCACTGACTTCTGCACAGTTATTAAGGTGAGCTTCTGAAAGGTGAACAGGACACTTTACCTCCACCTCCCTCTTCCAGGGGTAAACGCTGATGGAGAGCCCCCGAGCGTCCCCGCTGCTGCTGGGGTTAATAACTCTGGGACAACAGCCTGGTGTCTCAGGGCACGGGAGCTGAGGGACACACAGTCATAGACACATGAGCCTGGCATGCAATAGGCAAGCAGACAGTGTGTTTACCGTGTTAATTACAAGCAGAGGTTGTGATATTTGATGTTTATTGCAACTTAAAGAATGTAATTTAGCAGATGCATCACTTATCAGACCGAGCTGACAGCAGGCAGCCTGTTGCAGTGATGTGTACAACTAATGTACGCCCTTTTGTGTCCAAGTGTGCATCATTAAGCTGTGCTGCAGGTCTGGAGTAGCTGCTGTGTATGCACTACAGTGTGTAAACAGTGTAAAACACACACAAAATCCCACAAAATCAATAACTCTAAATCAAAAATGTGGTCCAGTAGAACGGCTCGGTGACCTCCTCCTCTGTTAGAGCCTCTTATTGAATTTGTGCGGTGGAGAAATTAGATTTGTGAAGCAGAGAACCTTCATGTTGTCGGGACAGAACGTGCTGATGATTGATTGGACGGTTCTCTGACCTCTGCTCTCCAGCCACAGCTTTGGTTGTCCATCACGCCGTAGTTGTTCGGCTTTCTGTGGAGAAAAACACACGTATTAAAGACATCATCATCACCAGTAAGAAGAGGATATTATCGTATGTAGAGCTCACGCTGGGCAGCATCTCTTCCTTAGTAAAACCAGCGTGCAGACGGAGAGTCCGGCTACCAGCAGCAGCAGCCCAATGCCGATGCCAACATAAACAGAGTCTAAACAAGACGGAGGGATATTTCATTAACAGGGCATGCAAGGAGCCAGTACATAAATCCAGAGGCAGGTTTATAGAGCGGGAGGTTTGTCTTCTTTAGTACCCAGCTGGGTGTCCTCTGGTTCAGGTGTCACGGTGGATAAGGCCGGCTTCTCCTTCACATGGCAGCGGTTTCCTGTCCAGCCTGGAAAACACCTGAGACCAACAGGAAAAGATTGAGCAAATCAGTGTTTCAAATATTAAGTAACACACATTTTCTCTCACAACATCTTGGCACAAAGCACAGCAAAACAGCCGGATAGCAAACAGTCTTTCCGTCCAGAGAGCTGCATCTCTGGGACAGAAAACAACTTCCTCTCCTCAAATCTAAGCCCACATCTGTTCAGCATCAGCAGCGACATTGAGCTTCTAATGTGGAACACACTGACAGTCATTATCATGCCGAGGCTTCAGGGAACATGTTGAGAGACACTCCTGTCCTCACAATGCTGCCCGGGGGGGTCTGAGGAGCCAGGATGCTATCAACACTGGAACAGAGGCTCCACACCCCCCCTGAGCAGGGACTGTAGGTCCTGTTATAGTATATAATGAGGAGGACGCTCTGGAGGCTTTGGGGAGAGAAGGGATCAAACCGGAGGAGGCTGAATACCAACATGGACATGAAACTGAATTCCTCATAACTGCACTTTTATTCCCAACTGTCTCACTGTGAACTTTCTAACAACTCTAAGCCTCCTGCAGAGTGTCGGAAGTGTGTGTTTGGAGAGTTTCGCGGTCTATCCTGCAGGATCATTTGGTTAAATATTGAACGGAGGATCCTCTGTGCCGCTGGATGAACGGCGGCTGGTTAATCTGCAGGGATAAACAGATTCCCACATGCTCCACCGAGCGTGTCTTTTTCCAAGGAGAGAAACAGGACTGATGGGATTCCCATGTTTAAAGTCCAGCACAGAGAGAGGGGAGGAGGCAGACAGGATGCTTTGTTGGTGCATGGTTATGAGTGTGTGTTGCATGATTTAAAATGTGTGTGAGGGTGAGCTTACATACAAACAGGTCCGTTCCTCCCTGAGTAGCAGGAGCCCTGATTCAGGCAGTACTGAGGAGGGCATTCTGCAGAGACACAAACACACCATCACTGACGCATCTCATGTTTCCACCCTGACTCCTGGAGATGAAATGATGTTACCAGGGGAAACGGTGTCATGCATTAACCTCAAAGCTCATTGAACCACTCCAAAACAGCTCCTTTCTCCCTGCTGCACAGCGGAGATGGAGAATATTCCTCCCTCTGACCATGTGCCTGATGTTTGAGAGTCCTGTGGATAAAGGAGCTCCGGCTTGGCTGAATGTCTTTTACTGGGAATAGGTTTTAAAGGGTCTGGCAGAAACCATGAGGCTGAAAAACGGAGTCCAACTGAGTGTGTGATATATAGGGAATAGAAAAGGTGTGTACTGAATAGAAAATGCAATGTGACTATCGGATCCCCGCAGTGTAGCTGCTCTGTCTTCAAAGTCCAGGGATCATAAACTGGACCGTGGTTAATAACAGGAAGCAGCGTGAAGGGAAGGTCTGTGAGAGCAGGTTACCGTCGCAGCTGGACTCATCAGAGAGGAACGGCTGACAGTCTGCAGATCCGTCACAGCGTTTCTGAAGAGGAATACACCCAGGACCACTGTCACACAGCAGCTCTCCCAGCAAGCACTGCAGCACCGCTGGAGGAGAGACGAGGCAGGAACAGGGAGAGGGTCAGATATGAGAGACATGGTCTTCCAGTTAAAGCATACTTGCAACCTTTACCTGCCAAAGAAACTGCAAGTTTAACTGTAGGATATAAAAGGAGGTATCATTTTAAATGTGAACCACCAGTTCCTCCATAGACAGCTACATTTTGCTCGCTAGCTTGTTAGTAGTAACACATCTTCTCAAATAAATGTAGTGAGTACAATATTTTCAAATACTCAAATAAAACACCTCAAAATGTACTTCTACATGAGTAAATGTACCTTTCCACCACTGGTTTCAAAGGCATAATAGCCCTACTTGACATGCACACATACATGCTACAGCTTGCATTTTCCAAAGGTCAGCTATTTTTCTCAGAGAGACCGTTGCTAAGGACAGCAGACCGTTGCTAAGGAGAGCAGACCATTGCTAAGGACAGCAGACTGTTGCTAGGGAGGACTCTGATCAAGGGACAACGTAAGTGGAGACATGTTTACTCACGGCAGCTGTTCTCGTCCTCCCCGTCGGGACAGTCGGAGACGCCGTCGCAGCGCAGGACGGTCGGCAGACAGACGGCATTCGAACACTGAAACTGTCCGGCGTAACACTGATCCTGAGGAGGAAGAGTCCCAGGGACCACAGCGGGACACTCCTCTTCATCAGACTGATCGGTACAGTCCAGATCTCCATCACACCTCCAGCTCGCAGGGATGCACTGGTGGGAGTATAAGCACTGGTACTGGTCCCAAGCACAGGTCAGAGGCTGGGGGGTAACTGGCCCTGAGGGAGGACATGTTGAACCACTTTCAGAGGCGGATTTATAACACACTGTTTACACAGCTTAGTGGAATACCAGAATCCGATTGGTCAATTTGGACTTTCCAGAGATTTTTCATTTTCAAATAAAAATAAACTCTGAAATGAATAAAATAAATATGAACTGAAAACATAAATAAATACCTACATTTAACTAAATACAAATAAATACCTACATTTAACCAAACATAAATAAATAAATACCTACATTTAACCAAATACACATAAATACCTACATTTAACCAAATACACATAAATACCTACATTTAACCAAATACACATAAATACCTACATTTAACCAAATACACATAAATACCTACATTTAACCAAATACAAATAAATACCTACATTTAACCAAATACACATAAATACCTACATTTAACCAAATACACATAAATACCTACATTTAACCAAATACAAATAAATACCTACATTTAACCAAATACACATAAATACCTACATTTAACTAAATACAAATAAATACCTACATTTAACCAAATACACATAAATACCTACATTTAACCAAATACACATAAATACCTACATTTAACTAAATACAAATAAATACCTACATTTAACCAAATACACATAAATACCTACATTTAACCAAATACAAATAAATACCTACATTTAACCAAATACACATAAATAAATACCTACATTTAACCAAATACAAATAAATAAATACCTACATTTAACCAAATACAAATAAATACCTACATTTAACCTAAATACAAATAAATAAATACCTACATTTAACCAAATACAAATAAATACCTACATTTAACCAAACACAATAAATAAATACCTACATTTAACCAAACACAAATAAATAAATACCTACATTTAACCAAATACAAATAAATAAATACCTACATTTAACCAAACACAAATAAATAAATACCTACATTTAACCAAACACAAATAAATAAATACCTACATTTAACCAAACACAAATAAATAAATACCTACATTTAACCAAATACAAATAAATACCTACATTTAACCAAATACAAATAAATAAATACCTACATTTAACCAAATACAAATAAATAAATACCTACATTTAACTAAATACAAATAAATACATACCTACATTTAACCAAATACAAATAAATACCTACATTTAACCAAACACAAATAAATAAATACCTACATTTAACCAAATACAAATAAATAAATACCTACATTTAACCAAATACAAATAAATACCTACATTTAACCAAACACAAATAAATAAATACCTACATTTAACCAAATACAAATAAATACATACCTACATTTAACCAAATACAAATAAATACCTACATTTAACCAAACACAAATAAATAAATACCTACATTTAACCAAATACAAATAAATACATACCTACATTTAACCAAACACAAATAAATACCTACATTTAACCAAACACAAATAAATAAATACCTACATTTAACCAAATACAAATAAATAAATACCTACATTTAACCAAACACAAATAAATAAATACCTACATTTAACCAAACACAAATAAATAAATACCTACATTTAACTAAATACAAATAAATACCTACATTTAACCAAATACAAATAAATAAATACCTACATTTAACTAAATACACATAAATACCTACATTTAACCAAATACAAATAAATACCTACATTTAACCAAACACAAATAAATACCTACATTTAACCAAATACAAATAAATACCTACATTTAACCAAATACAAATAAATACCTACATTTAACCAAATACAAATAAATACCTACATTTAACCAAACACAAATAAATACCTACATTTAACCAAATACAAATAAATAAATAGATGAAATGAAATGATTTAAATATAAATACATTTTGATTTCCTTTCCTCATTTTAAACCACTTTGGATGTTTAATGTTTTTATTCATTTTCTATGTTTTATTTGTTCTTGTTTTAGGCTATTTGACATGTTCAGAGCGCATTAATGACGCTTCTGTATATATTTTAATTGCCCCCTGTTACACCTTGGTACTGGATTGATGTGGACCTACACGCCTCCATTAAACCACTACACTCATCCTGATGGAACCAGCGCAGAGGACGTTAGGGAACAGAGAAGGTGCTGGAAGAACAGGAAATGAGAATATAAAGACCTCCTGCCCGGCACTCTGCAGTGAACGAGACGTCATCCAGAGCGATGTCTGTCCACACGTCCCCCCCCGCCTCCGCCTGGAAAGTCACTGTGAACGCCGCCGGGTTGGACAGGATAACGTTAGCGTACCTCCACTGGTTACCGTGGTTACCAGTGGCGGCCCACATCAGCAGACTGGAGCCACTGGGACCGGAGGTGAAGACCTGCAGAGGGAGGGGGAAATAACATGGAGACTTTAGGTGACAGGAAATAAAATAAATCAGTAAGACTTAAATTAAAAATAAATAAATACCAAAAGTCAAAGAAGTTCAATTTGAATGATTTCATCCTCAGTTTGATAATTAGCCTCCAAGTTCATTCTAAAGCTTTCATAAAATAAGCTTTTTTTAAGCTGAATTTAAATACATATTACACCAATGTGTGATTTACTATAAGCAAGTATAAGTGAAGTTTATTGGGATTTATAATGAACAAATCCTGTAAAGTATAAGAATGTATTTGAGCATTTCTTCTTAGAACTGTGTTAAATATTAAAGGAGAACACAGTTGTGTTTATAGCACGTCTTGGATCCATCTACTTAATTATTGTTGTTTTCTTAATGTGCTTGTTGTTTGTTGTCTCATAATTAACCCAGCTATCAAAGACAGCTAAAATAAGACCTGAGAGGATGGATATGATGGTGAAGTTTGTGAGGTGACTGGCTGTGATGGATTATTTCCTGTCAGACTTTCATGTGTCTCTTTGGGGTTCAGGTGAGTGACAGCAGCTGTGAGTCTGTCAAAACTAAATTAAGCTTTCAGGTTTACTGTGACAGACCAAACAAAACAAACATATTTGATTTATTTATGGAAATGTGCCTCAGACTATGGTGCAATATCAAACCCTCGCACAGGACGTTTAATCACCTTCAGCGCTCCCATCCTGTCAGAGCCGTGCATGAAGAACCAGAAGCGCAGGCGACACAGGCCGATGCTGGCGGGAAACGGACGGCTGGTCATCACCTTGGCAACGTCTCCTTCCCTCTGAGTGGCTGAGCGTATGTACAGGAAGTTCCCATCACCGCCTAGGAGTAGAAACACATGAGTGAGTGTGTGTGTGTGTGTGTGTGTGTGTGTGCAAAGGTACACACAGGTTAGGCAGCACACTGACCAGGACTGTGGTCACTCGGAGGTCCAGCTCCTGGAGTCTCACTGCGACAACCGATCATCCAATCAAAATCATCCTCAGAGTCCTGGTCAAACCCACAGCTGTATTCCCACCACTCTGCACCCATGTTGAAGTCACAGATGCCTGAAATAAATAACATACAGGGAGATAAAAGGACTGCAAATCAGTGGGGTGTGACGGTGCCAGACCAGTAAGAGCATTATAAACCAGTATGAGCATCTATTTAATAAGTACGAGGGAGAATGGGATGGACTCAAGTGTCTCCAGCTCTTTCTCACCACAGTGTTTCTCATCGGACCCGTCGGCACAGTCGGCCTTGCCGTCACACACCAGGTGAGACTCGACGCAGTGTCCGCTGTCACACACAAAGTCTGAGAGGGCCGGACAACTGAGGGGCTGCACGGCGTCTGAAACAAGAAGGAGAAGACGGGAACAGAAGCAGGCAAAGTGTATCTGTAGGGGAGGACAGTTACTCTGTGTGTTTATATCTGAGTGTTGGCAGAGAAGCAGAAACATCCCGGCCTTGTTCCAGGTCTGTTTAATGTCTAAATATCAACCTCTGTTCTTCTGAGACTCATCAGTGTGTGTGAGGTGTTATTAGTGCAGAGAAGGGAAGCGTCTTGAAGTTTTATCGTACCAAAATGAAGTGGAAAGTTTGTGTAAAGCCAGAAATCTCTCTACACCACCTGGGGAAGTAATCAGCGCTCTTCAAACTTCTGCAGAAAGGCTGCTTTGTGCAGAGTTCAACACAAAAAGCAACTTTAATTTGAGCTTTTGAGTGAAATATTCATGCGTTTCAGCAGTCCATATCTCACTTTAAAAGTTAAACTCGGCTTAAAAAAATACTGAATCACCTGTGAAACGATTTCAAAAAGACACTTATAATACATTTAAAGGTGTCTGCTATAGATTGTGGTGCATGTAAATGGTCTGCAGAGGCTAAAATCTGCGCTTCTAGTCTATTGGCTAGAGGTTAAGTGGCGGGACATCACTAAGCAGGTTGACGAATCACAGCAGACTTGGCTCTGGACAGTTCATCACCTACCTGGGGAACAGTTTCTGAACTCCAGGTCGTCCAGGGAAGCCCCCCCGTTCACGTCCATGGAGCGGATCCCCTCGAAGATCACCTGGAAGTTCCTCAGGTTCCTCAGTGGGACTTCGGCTCGGTTCCATCTGTTCCCTTGGTGCCCCGTTTTGTTCCACACCACCCACAACTCATTCTCCGTCTGTGTGTGTGTGTGTGTGTGTGTGTGGGGGGGGGGGGGTAACAGTGGAATAAATACTTGGAAGATCATGTTGTTGTTTACATCAGATCACACAGTAGGGACGATGATCAGAAACACGTACGGGTGTCAGTGAGTCATTAAAGTCTCGTTAGCATAAACCCCAGCTTTCTGAACCAGCCCGTGCTATGCTAATGGCTCTCTCTCATGCCACATATGGAACGTATTAGCAGACGGGCTGTATTCCTCTCTGAGTCTTTTTCCCAGGGTGCAAGCCAAGCACTAAATCATGACTAATGCAGCTCTGGAACAACCAATGGGACTTTAAACAGGCTTCAGTGGATGTGTGTGAGCGAGAGTGAGACTTCTGAAGTCAGATCAGTCACGTTTAAGAGAAGCTTCCAAAGTTATTGGGGAAGAGTGAGAGGTGGGGTCTGAGGTTCTGGAGGAAGATGTTGATGTTTGATCTCAACGGTCAGCTAGAGGACAGGAAGAGGATTCATATTTGCTGGATTATAACAACACACTCCACCTTTACTTGTTCTCTATGTCCATTATTACATCTTAATGAAGGTGCAGAGGTTACCGTCAATACTGTAGACCAAGTTTAACCACCATATGATGCATTGAGACAATTTAGACTCATTTGCAAACACAATAAGATGACCCTACCTTCGAGCAGATACAGTATGACCTGAGTAGCCAAAGTCCAAGAGTAAGCCACACTTTTGCACTTAATTTATATTTAAAAAGGTCTACATCTTCAGCTGGAATCAATGTGCTCGAGAACAGGTATCAAGAGAAGAATGAACAAGGTGGTTTCGTTCATCTCCTTGGATTTGTTTAAAGGAAAGTGGTGCAAAAGTTGTCTCTCTTCTCCGTATGATGTTTTATTCCTGCAGAAAATAATCTCTGTGGTTAAATGCCGACTCATCCCAGGGTTGGGGACTCATTCCTGCACCTCTCTGTAACAATAATGCAGAATGTTTTCAGCCTTGTCTTCTGTAAGCAACCTGAGGCGGTAATAGAGACTGAAAAGGCATCTAAATAACACCCTTTTTTATGGAAACACACACACACACACACACACACACACACACACACACACACACACACACACACACACACACACACACACACACACACACACACACACACACACACACACACACACACACACACACACACACACACACACACACACACACACACACACACACACATCTTGTTCATCTGCAGTGTTTGTTAAACCCTCTAAAGGTCGGTACAGAGTGACTGTTTCCTGGTTGAACCACTGAGTGTTTAATAGAGGAAAGAGCAGATTTAAACACCGATCCTCCTGAAGTTCATGAGTCTAATATAAAGGCTTTAACAACTCGAGGACTCATAATGACCTCCTTGTCCTCTGGTCTTTTTAAAAGAGGGACTGCGAGTCTATAACGTCTCGTCATTAATCCAGCTTCAGGGCGGCAATCAATCTCAGGAAGGGCAAACTCTCTCGGTACAATTAGGATCAGGACTCAAAGTTCTTAAGGAAGGTCTCGGGTCGACGGTTTCTGGGTCCTGGAGTTGCACGATAGGTCTATAAACTTGCAGTCAAAGCTGCTGCTGTAATGCCTCCCAAAACCAGAGAAGGGCGAGCAAAGTCAGACCCTCCTTTGCAGTCAAAGCCCATTAAAGTTCCTCCTCTCCTCTCCTCTGCTCTGCTCGGCTTTAGGAGCCCTGGCTTTTAATAAGCGTGTTACTGTGCAGCGTCGATTAAAAGGCAGCATCCAGATTTATGTCAATCCGGCCTGAGGAGTGTGTGATGCTAACACTGTATCATCCGGGGTTTACTAAGAGGAATCCAATTAGCTTCTCTTTCAGCTTGAATTTCATCCTATCCATTCCTGATTAGTCAAGTGCTGCCACCGGTGTGAGGATATCAACGATGCTTCAAATCAAGAACCCATTCACATGATTATCTGGAGCGTCTGAGCTTCATTTTAAAGTAATTTCCTTCAATAATTACAACAGCTTTCTGATTCTAGACAAGAAGGCCAAAGGCCCAAACGTTTCAGCACTTCTCAACATTTTAGACTCAATTAGATGAATATCTTTAACATATAAATGAGAAAACTGTGTGAGTACAAGTGTTGACAGTCCAGGTACTTAATGTGTTGAGATTATTCTTTTATATGTAAGGATAATGACATTCAAGCTCTGCAAGGAGGGGAGACCAAGCTCTTGCTGTTTGAAGGAAAAACACACACACACACACACACACACACACACACACACACACACACACACACACACACACACACACACACACACACACACACACACACACACACACACACACACACACACACACACACACACACACACACACACACACACACACACACACACACACACACGCATGATAACTTGCTGACGTTGTTTGCAAATTGCATAAAGCAGCCTCTGCAGCGCACACACACTAACAATTAGGGTCGTGCTGAGAGACAAATGTGCACACACACACACACACACACACACACACCCACACACACACACACACACACACACACACACACACACACACACACACACACACACACACACACACACACACACACACACAGTCCTGCACCTCGACCTTGAGGCTGAATGAAGTCTGCACAGGCCTCAGGATGGAGGCTCAGTGAATTACAAGAATCTCAATGGCAGAAAGAAAACTTAATCCCTGACAGTCGACCAGGCGTGCATAACAAGCAAAACCTCTTGAAGACTGGGAGGGCTGGTTTGTGCACAGATGGTCTGAAGAAGGGGGGATGCAACCTCTAGGATTCAACTGTAACCCCATCGGATAGGGAGCGAGATCTGGGATTCACCATCAGCCTTTCCAGAGGGACAGAAGTTACAAAGTACTTGAACTTTGACCTTTTTTACTGCTGAAATTTTGGACGTGCAACCAATCAGATAACAGCTGCAGGTAGTGGTGCAACAGGAGGAGGAGGAGGAGGCCTTTCTGCAGACAGAGAGGGTTTCTAATACAACGGGGAAATATATTTATCTAATTTGAAATCTGCTTCAAATACTATTATTTTTTAATGCTTTTATATTTTATCATTTTTATTGTCTTCTAAAAACCTAGAAAAAATAATAGCATTGCTTTAATTCCATGTCTATAAATGATTATTGATACATCATTTATTTTGTTTCTTCACTGTCTGTATATATTAAACAATGGCTGGCCTTGTGAAGATCATCATTTAGAAGCTGATTTTAATAATTATATTATATTATATTATTATATATATTAATTTAGGCAATTAACATGATTTATTATTGCTTTATTTATCCAACCTGTGCAGGTGTTTCTGAAGCTCCAGAGGAAAGAGACATTTTCTAAAATCTCCCAAAATAATTTATATATCTTTGCAATAAAACGTTGTGGAATTAATCATCTCAAAGCACATTGCAAGTGCAGAAATCTGTTCTCGCTGTACACACTCATGCTTCTGTCCGGACCTCTGGGATGCAGTTGGACACACTCTTTGAGATGTTGAACATGGAAGGAGTTTTGAGTCCAGCTGCATGCTTGGCATCAATTTGCACGTCGCTCTTTTTGCTTTAACGTCAAAAGCTGGGACTTAAATAATGTCCAGAAGACTTTCTGAACCTGATAAGGATGGAGGAAGCTGTCACATCTTCATATCACCATTTGAAAATGTAGAATAAGATCTAAGTGATATCAAGAGAGACTGACACCAGTAGACAGCTGGGCTAATATAACGCGATCACTCTCTTCATGAATCTGATTTAATAGACATTTCTCCGACTGAGAGACAGTATGATTACCCTGCTTGATGGAAAGCGACAGGTCTGCAGGGTTCCTTTTAGTTAGACGTGTCATTTCCTCTCATGATTAAGTGCGGAGGGGTTACCTTGATCAGCAGGCGGATGGTTCCCCAGGCCTTGTTGGAAATGTAGTACCAGAAGGAGAGCTTGCAGATGGCACTGGACTGCTTCCAAACGGAGCTCCGGATGTGAGCTTTGTCACCTTTCAGGCCGACAGGTGTGGCCGACAGGTAGATGAAGTGACCTGGAGAGAGGAGAGAGGAGAGCAGGGGGATGGAGGTAGAGGGAATTAGAGCAAATCTCCCCACATCTCACTGCCTTTCAACACCGTGGGAGAATGTGAGGAAGCTCTTTTTCATTACGTTACATTTAGCTGATGCTTTGATCCAAAGCAATACGTGAAATAAACCATAAAACTACAAAGAAAAAATGCAGATGTTTCACATTAATGAGACAAACTACTGTAAGTGCTGGTGCAGTAGCTTCAAATGGGCTAAACTCTGTAAGTGCACATTTTTGTGGGTGTTACATTTACTCAAGTAGAATTTTGAGGTATTTTTCACCTAAATATTTTAATTTTAAGCTACTGTTTATTTCTACTCAACAATTTGGAAGTTGATATCGTACTTCTGTATTTAATTGTATTACTAAAAACTAATTACATTTGAAACACAATGAATAAAAACATGCAGGAGGCGTACTGGATTATATTTCTCTCACAGCACCTGCATAACTTTAGAAATGTACACACGTGTTTATTTATTCATGCGTCTCGCTCTTCACCATGCACACGGCATAATGGATTTACAGCCGTGCATCAATCACCTGAGCAGAATACCTGCTGCACTCTCTCTCTCTGACACACTGGGGAGAAGCTCATTGATTGACTCATGAATTAAACATGGTGCCGAGCAGACTGGGTTTAAACAGTTGGAAATTTGGAAGTCAGTTTCATTTACTGTGATGCTACAAAACCCCCCAGAAGGGAGGCTGCACTCGATGGAAATCCCAAGAGGAGAACAGAAATGAACTTCCTTTATAATGGTCAAACTTTGACGGTTTAAAGCTAGCTTACACTTGCTAACGTTAGCCTACGTGATGTAGACATTAGTAAATGTCTATAAAGGACTGTGGACTATTTCATATTATTTAATGGTTAGGCTTCAAATATATATCTTGAGCCAGGGTCATAACACGGACCACAGAAGTAAACTTGAGCTGATGATATAACAACTGAGTTAACTAGCGACATGCTACGGAGCTGGCTAACATGTGGTACTTATAGTGTTATAACAGTGTAATAATGGGTCTAATAACAGTGTAATAATGGGTCTAATAACAGTCTAATAATGGGGTAATAACAGTGTAATAATGGGTCTACTAACAGTGTAATAATGGGGTAATAACAGTGTAATAATGGGTCTAATAACAGTAATTGAACAAGCTAGCTACTTGTTATTAACATGTATTATAATCCTAACGTTAGCTCAGTTGCGTGCTGAGCAAATAGTACGTTTTAAACACACACACACACACACACACACACACACACACACACACACACACACACACACACACACACACACACACACACACACACACACACACACACACACACACACACACACACACACACACACACACACACACACACACACACACACACACACACACACACACACACACCCCTTGGTTTTGAACATTGTGTTAAAGTGCATGAAGGAGATCTCGAACACGCACCCCGTTCGCCCCCCAGCGTGTGATCGTACGGAGGCCGGATGCTCTTCACAGATCCCGTCCCCAGCGTCCAATCAAAGTTGTCGGCCACGGAGCTCTTCCAGCCACAGCGGCCATCCTCAAAGGTGCAGGAAGTCCCACAATGCTTTTCATCAGAGCCGTCGCTGCAGTCCTCTGTGAAGTCACAGCTCTGACCCGGGGTGAAGCAGCCGCCATTTTCACACGGCAGGAGGCCTGGAGGACAGGAGCCTGGGAACAGGGGACACAAAATAACATTAGTACAGTAATATGTTCCCTGCAAGGACAAAGGGAATGTTGACTTTGGTCTGGTGGCTAACACATGCTAACCACAGAACAGACTTAGGGGTCGGAGGTCAAGATAATACGAAGGGGAATACTAGCCTATTACCTTCTTTGCTGAGAGCTAGTTTAGCTTGTTTGATAGCATTCTCATGTCTGTATGGTAAATATGTAGCTACTGTACTGCAAGCAAACCATTAGCTTAGCATAAAGACTGAAACAGGGTGAGACAGCTAGCCTAGCTGTGTCCAAAGGGAACAAAAGCTGCAGTATTTGCACAGTTTAACCAATAACTTGTTAATAGATGAGCTTCAGATGCTAGGTTGTTTCTATTCCTTTTTGATACCGCCAGGCTGGCATCTCCACCTGTTTACCACCTTTATGCTAAGCTAAGCTAACTACAGTGGTATGCAAAAGTTTGGGCACCCCTCTGAGATTTCATGACAATTTGCTTTTCCTTTATAATAGAAGATCACAGCAACAACATTTGTTTTCCTACAAAGATGTAGACGTTTTAGTGTTTTCCAGACCAAAATTCTTAGGGTAGCATTACATAGTTTTATTATAATAAAATAAAATGCAAAAAATGGGATGTGCAAAAGTTTGGGCACCCTTATAAATAGCATTCATTTCAACACCTGTACGGATTTATAGCTGACAGGTTGCTGCACAAAATTGCTTTGATTAGCTCATTAGACCTTCAATTACAAAGACAGGTGGAACCAATCATGAAAAAGGCTATTTAACATAGGTAATAGCTGGCTGTGCCTGGCCTAGGTTCTTTCTTAGGGAGTGGCAAGATGGGGACCTCAAAACAACTCTCCACTGACCTGAAAGCTAAGATAATCCAACATTATAAATTAGGAGAAGGGTACAAAAAATTATCTGACAGGTTTAAACTGTCTGTCTCCACAGTCAGAAACGTAGTTGTGAAATGGAAGGCCACAGGAACAGTCCGTGTGAAGGAAAGATGTGGTAGGCCGACAAAAATAGGGGAAAGGCACAGGCGAAGGATGGTGAAAATGGTCACAGAGAAGCCACAGACCACCTCCAGAGAACTACAACAACATCTGGCTGCTGATGGTGTAGTTGTTCACCGTTCCACAATCCAGCGTACTTTGCACCAGGAAGAGCTCATTGGAAGGGTGATGTGCAAAAAGCCTTTCCTGAGTGTTAATCACAAGAAGAGTCGCATGAGGTATGCAAAAGCACATCTGGACAAGCCAGAAGCATTTTGGAACAAAATACTGTGGTCAGATGAGACCAAGATTGAGTTATTTGGTCATAACATGAACAGGTATGCATGGCGAAAAAAACACACTGCATTCAATGAAAAGAACTTGTTGCCCACTGTAAAATTTGGTGGAGGATCTATCATGTTATGGGGCTGTGTGGCTAGCACAGGTACTGGAAAACTTGTTAAAGTTGAGGGCCACATGAATTCCTTACAGTACCAGGAGATTCTTGACAAGAATGTTCTAGAGTCAGTCACAAAGTTGAAGCTACGCCGGGGTTGGATTTTTCAGCAGGACAATGATCCTAAGCACCGATCAAAATCCACCAAGGAATTCATGCAGAAGCACAGGTACAATGTTCTGGAATGGCCATCCCAGTCCCCAGACCTTAACATCATTGAAAATGTATGGATTTATTTGAAGAAGGCTGTCCATGCACGGAGGCCAAGAAACCTGACTGAACTGGAGACGTTTTGTGTGGAAGAATGGGCCAAAATACCACCTGCCAGGCTTAAGGGACTTGTCTGTGGCTACAGGAGGCGTCTACAGGCCGTTATTGCAGCAAAAGGAGGCAATACTAAATATTAATGGAATTATTTCTTAGGGGTGCCCAAATTTATGCACATGCCTATTTTTGTTTGAATGCACATAAACATGTTTCTGTTTGACCAATAAAAGTTATTTCACTACTGAGATGTTTCTGTTACCATAAGGTATAACATATGTTAAAATGAAGTTGCTGCTTCAAAAGCTCAGCAAGTGACAAACTGATGCAGTGGTTTTCCTAAGGGGTGCCCAAACTTTTGCATACCACTGTATATGATGGCTGTAGCATCATATTTACAGAGAGTGACATAGATTATCTCATCATAGTTGCAATTAGAAAGCAAATAGGCCTTAGCATGCTTCATAAAATGCTTAACTAAAACAAGTGTCCCAGTGTCATTGCTGAGGTTAGGGAGTCGTGGTTAGGACAGACAGAGGACCACAGTGGGTCGGTGATCTGCTTCTTTTGACGCCATGCATTCCTGCAGGGTCGGTGCTTGTGTTTCAGGGAGATGAGGCGTGAAGAAGAAGAGGGGGTCCCTGTAAGTAAAGGAGAGGAAGAAGTCCCTCCTTATCCTTTGTTTCTCTTCAGATGCACAGAACCAGAAGCAATGTGACGGAACAAAAGGCATCTAGAAAGCCAGGAGGCTAATGCTAATCACTTTCCCTCAGTATTGGAAAGTAACGGAGTACAAGAATTTCCATTTTGTTGTACGTTTTACTTTTATTTCACTAAAATTTGGTCAAAAATAGTGTCATTTTTATATCATTATTATAATACCAGGCTGTCGTTAATGAAAAGTATATTTAAAAAGGATTCCACTAAGTTTTCTAATGGAGAAAACCAACATTTCCACAGCTGAGGGTAAAATTGACCGGACTTCCTTCTGTGGATTGATACGACAGCACAGTCCCTTCACCTTTAGCAACGGTTTGTTCTCCTTAGCAACGGTCTGTTCTCCTTAGCAACAGTCTGTTCTACTTAGCAACGGTCTGTTCTCCTTAGCAACAGTCTGTTCTACTTAGCAACGGTCCATTAGTGGAAATTAAAAGACCTCTGGAAGCTCCCAATTGACCAATCAGAATTGAGTATTCAGTCACATTTTGAATGCAGGACTTTAACTTTTAACGGAGTATTCCTACACTGCGGGATTATTACTAATACCACTTATTTTTATCTGTCTTTCTCTTTTTTAATAAAGTATAAATGACTCCCTGTCCTTCTCTGCCCCGATGCATGAAACACAGAATGACAGCGAAAGCATCAAACTGCATCGCTCTTACACGATGCTTTGTCTGATATGTCAACCTCGCACAAAGCTGTCAAACTCAAGGCTGTCCAAACTAAGATGAAGATGGATCTACGGTACCAGAGGCCACTGAGGACTCATGTCATTGCTCTTGTTTCAAGACAATATCAGTGTTTCTACACCACAGTAGAGAGGTTTCTTATACATCAGGCACCTGATTTATCCCAGAAAAACAATCCTCACCTCCATAATAACCCCTGTAGTACACTTAGAAAGCAGAGTGTGTGTGGCTGGGACACACAGCAAAAGTCTTCTTTTTAGCCACAGCAGGACAATTAGAGAGAGAGCCACAGGCGAGATGATAAGGAGGAAAATGAAACCGCCATTGAAACCTTAATTAACGACCACTGAGACCGGAGGGACGTCTCTCCATTTCTCTGCTACTGACTTTAATATACTTCCATTATTAATAAGAGGAGAGATACGGTCTTGTACTTCAGCACAAATGCAGTAACAGTGAGACTCTTTCCTCTGAATCTTCGTTGTAATCTCTAAAAGCTACAGATCTGCAAATGTATCTTTAAAATGCATAATTTCTGTGGATGTTTCTGCATTATTCCAGTATTTCTCAACACCTATTGCAGTTTAAAATGACTATTGGAGAGTCTGTTATTTTAGTTTCTCTCCCACACTGACACAGAAATGTGCAGTTAAATGTGTAAGTGCATTAATATTCTTTAGCTATTTACACTGATAAATAACCATGATAAATGATAGTGATGTCAGTAAGGATAAAATGAACATTATTATTATTAATTTGTCTATAATCATGCAGGATAACGAGTGAGTATTGAGCACACGTGTGGACTATTTCTCCTTTTTGTTTGCAAGATTGCAATACATAATTAGAAATATTTAGGTGTTTGAAAAGGTGTGTATAATGCAATACAAGCTATTCATTAATTACAGTTTAAAGAAAATATTCTCAGGTGCTCTTAGCTCGAAAACCAGGAAATATAAAGCAAAGGCTGTTAAAAATAATGGATAAATGAAGCGATAAATATCAGTTGTAACACCCGTTATCATACACTGATTTAATCCCAGTAGTGTCCTTTATTGAAACGTAGTTATTAGTTATCAGCTGTATTTTGGGAAATATTGATATGGGATATTATTCCTGCTGCTCGCTTTGCTCCTGAAGGGAGGGAGACGTTGGCTTCAAAGACGCCTTTGGTTTATTGCTTATCATTTGCATGCATTTCATTTGCTGTCTTAATCTGTTACAGTTGTGGCTCTAAATGTCATAATGCAGATGAGCGTTTGTTGGAATTGCAATATTTGCCGTGTGTTTTGCATGTGCCTGCAGAGACACCTTAACCTCTGCATACAGAGTGTTTGCAGGTATTCTACCCAGATAAAACCACACACCTTAAGGATAAAACTGGTGGTTCACCCCTCCATCCCTGCTGTGTTACAGAATGAAACAGGAGGAAGAAGCCCCGGAGGCTCTGCGGTCTGTAATCACAGCTCCGGCTGTCTCTCATCAGTAAGACTGAGCAGACTCTCCCTCAGCAGGGTTTAACGGCGGGATGAACTCCGCTGTCAGGGCAGCCGTGTTACTCCCTGTCTAAACCTTCAGGAAAGAGTCCCTGCCCTTCTGCTCTCACACATCCACCTCTATATCCATCATGATTCCCAGAAGAGAAAGCACTTCTTCTCCTGCCTTTGCAATATGTCTTTCTCCTCAGCACAGTAATCCTCAGCTGCTCACAGCAAACAGGACAGAGTGTATCAGCTTGTTTTCTCCAATAAAGTGGAGGTAAATCTTATTCAATCAAGCATCAACTCGATAGGTACGTGAGGAGACTCTGTTTGAAGAGTTTTAGTGAAGACATCAAACAGAGGAGATGATAGGTGAGATGCTAACAGTGTCAACATGGAGGCATCATTAGACCTGTGTTACAGAGCTGTCTGCTGAATGATTAATACCCTGACTCTGTGGGGGGTCTCTCTATTCAGATGGAGAGAGACAGCCAGGAAAATGTCTAAAATCACACTCTGCTGCTGCTGGACAGACGCCTTCACCAGCTCGACTGAAAACACCATTTCATCGTCACTGAGCACAGCTCTGCTCTGCAGGCAATCAATTTAATAGACCAATTATACTCTGAGTAACAACGACAATAAATCAGCTCTTGTTTTTCTGTCCCTCCCGTCTTAAAGGGGTCCCTCATAAAGAATGTGAGGCTTGCAGACGAGCTGCTAATGGATAATTAGTTCCTGTGTCTGAGATACAGACGAAGATGGGGATTCAGTCAGAGCTGAGACAGAATGGAGGGTTTAGTTTCTGTACAGAGCAGATCTGCAGAGAGGCTTTTCTCGCTCCTGTGTGTGTGCATGTAAATGGCCTGCAAAGGCTAGAATCCCTGTGCCCTTCCAGAGGGAGTAGTTAACCTAGAGACGACCCACACATTTGCAGAACGTCCTCCAAGTTAGTGCTGAGTTTAATATCGTTTTATGCATCACATCCATGTCTGAAACTGCCAATTTTCTCCCATTCACTGAAGACAATGTTCCAGTAATTCTCTTACTGCTCATCAGAGGTTCACTTTTACAAATGCATGCCACTAAAAGTGCAATTTAATAATGTAATATAGTCCCTAAAGGGTTTCTTCAGTGATTTACTAAAAGCAGGGGGATGACTGCCAGCACAGCACTCTGTCACACTGCAATCAGAACGCTGCATTGTTCTTTCAGGAGGAATAATGCATCGCTTCCAATCTGAAGTTGTTTGCAGTACGAGGTGCTGCAGTCCTTTGCTGAAATGCACAGGCTTTTGTTGTCCTGCTACATGCCTGTTTGTATATTAAACAAGTGTATACCTGCAGGAGGAAGAGGAGTGTAGCTCTCTTCTTCATGTGAGGAGGTGAGCAGACATCCCGAAGACAAGCTGATGTCGTCCAGGCAGATATCCCCCTTTTGGTTTCGGCCCACCATGCCCTCAAACACCACCTGAAAGTCTTCCTCGTGGCTCAGCTGGACCTCCATCCTCTGCCACGAGTGACCCTGGTCCCCCGTCAGGTTCAGCAGCAGATCGAGACCTGCTTTACTTCCTCTGAACACACTGAGGGTCCCGATGCCTTCTCCGGACATGTGGAAATAGAAACGCACCTGGACAGAGAGGAGAAAGAGGAATGTGTCAGAAATGTCTGTACTGGCTTCCAAAACTCAAAGGATAGTCAACATGTTACTGTTTACTCATAAAGCGCTAAACAGGTGTGTGTCTGGCTACTACAGGGACATCTATTCAGGTACACTCTGCTTTCTCCCAATTACCACTTTCCTTTCCCAGAATAAGACGGAAAAAGTTTTGGAATGAAAGGGATGATTAAGGTTTAATCACGTCTCTAAATCATTCACTTCTAGTCCCATTCTTCATTAAAGCTCAGAGAGAAATGCAGTCCCTCCATCAGCCGGCACTGAGGCGCTTATATGATGTTTTTTTTAACAAATTGCTGCACACCATTCTTCCCAGGAGAGCGCTTGCCCTTCCTCTCGCCCCCCCCCCCCGCTCAGCCCTCCCTCCCTGCAGTGTAATTGGTGCCTTTTTGCCGGCTGTGTGATTGATTGACAGGTCCAGAGAGGGATGTGACAGATGAGACGCACAGAGCAAGCGGAGCTGTCAATCAAGGCATCACTCCCAGCTGAGCGCACACACACACACACACACACACACACACACACACACACACACACACACACACACACACACACACACACACACACACACACACACACACACACACACACACACACACACACACACACACACACACACACACACACACAGCGGAATCGACCATCTCATGCACACAAATTGTAATTGCTTGTTTAGTTGCAAAACGTTTGAATAGCTGGCTGAGAGAACTGGTTCAACATGGATCCTGGTATTAGCTTCCCTGTTGGGAGTTAGAGGAGCGGGTCGATACCCCCGTAGTAAATATGAGGAGAGAGCCTTTAGCATGCTAGCTGCTCATAAAGTGAACGTAATATTTCCCGGATGCCCTCACCTTGCACTGGTTGCTCCGGCGGCTCAGCAGCGGTCCTGTGATGCGGGCGGAGTCTCCGGCTGCCTGGGGGAAGGACCCCTCCAGGTACAGGTAGTGTCCGGATGGGTCTCTGAGGGTGTGGTCACTGGACGGCCCGGTGCCACCTGTG
Source organism: Eleginops maclovinus (assembly GCF_036324505.1). NCBI lineage: Eukaryota > Metazoa > Chordata > Actinopteri > Perciformes > Eleginopidae > Eleginops > Eleginops maclovinus. The sequence continues at coordinate 618,288 of NC_086369.1, forward strand.
GAGGTGCTGCCGGCTTTAATCAGCCAATCGAAATCATCCAGACGGCTCTGACGCCACGAACAGAGGTCAAACTCAAAGCTGCAGCGTGCACCGAAGCCCTCTGAAACACAGCGGGGCAAACAGGAACACATCTCTGTTATTATCTGTTCATTATCCAACTAAATAGAGCTAGAGATAGATGTGAAAAGGGCCCTCACGGCAGATGTAGGGGTCCTCATCCGAGTTGTCCCCGCAGTGGTTGATGAAGTCACACAGCTGATCCAGAACGATGCAGCGCCGGTTGCTGCAGGTGAACTGATCAGGTGTGCAGGGCTGGTCTGAGGGGGGAGGAGGGGGGCAGTGCAGGAAGCTGACGTCATCGATCACCACGTCGCCCATGTAGCTGATCCCCCGCTTAGCCCTGAACACCACCTGACACAGGAGGGGCGCACCTCATAAGACATTTTCCATTGACAGTGCCTAAAAAACCTAAAACTCCCCCCAAATAAACAACCACTACAAACAACCACTTTAAATTAAAGCACAGTTTTTGCTGGAACTATCACAAATGGTATTATCATAGACTCTTTTTCTACAGGGACACTGCCCCCCCTAAAACCCTGCCCTGAGCAAAAGCTGCCCTATTCAACTCACATTTTCTTAAGAAACAACATATGCATTGTAACCTGCTCAAGTTAGTGATGTTATTCTGCAGACATTTCATGAAAAGGGCACCTGGACATGAAAAGGGCGCTTCTGGGAGTGAAGAAGCCCTTCAGGTGCAGAAGGGACCATCGGTGCATGTCTCAGGATATGACAAAGGTTAATGTGCATCACTGGAAATGTGCAAAGGTCGTGATATTTGGTCAAAGAGACGCTGTGACAGCAACCTGAAGTCGCGCGCGCGCGCGCACACACACACACACACACACACACACACACACACACACACACACACACACACACACACACACACACACACACACACACACACACACACACACACACACACACACACACACACACACACACACACACACACACACACACACACACACACACACTAGACTGAATTAGACTCAATCAATCCATCGATCATCAACCCAATTTAGCCGGGCGTCACTGGAATTAGGCCAATTACACTGATGTGCAGAGCTGTCTTCTTAAATTAATGTCAATAATCTGAGTCACAGTCTGCTCTGGTATGATGACACTGGAATACATATGTCAGAAGTTCTGAAGTTGAGAATAAAGCATATCCCTATAGGAATGAATGGGATATCGACGTGAACAGAGCTCGAAATCGCCGAAATTGGAGGTCGTACTGATTGGGCATACTTTATCATATGTAAAAGATGAAAAGTTTGAACAGCTCTTCAGACTCTCCTATTTATTGGACTAAAAGGGTTTTTCGATAGATGGAACGGTTTTCCTAAAATCACAGTTTAAGTTTTGTGAAGTTTTCCGAGCGTTTCAGATTTCTTATAATGGGTGTGTATGGGGCGGAATGTTCAGGGCTGGCAGGTCACCATGGTAACCTTGTTGCTGGGCAGTTTTCAAACTTTCTCTACCACTCCTACTTTTATTAATGCTGGTGATAAGAGTAACTTTGTGGTTATATTTCCAGATTAAAAACATTGATATGAACCCTTATATTGCATTTAAAACGATTTGAAAGTATATGTACAGACCTGGAAGTTGTTTGCAATGCCTATAAACATTTCCCCTCGCCTCCATTTGTGTCCCTGATTGCCAGACTGAGACCAGACCTCATGAGAGGTGTTTCCGTACTTCAGCAGCACCTGCAGAACAAGACTCTGATTAACCCCCTTTAACCCGGATCATTTTCTCCTGCTGAACGCAGTGTTTTTCCCCCAGTCTTACCTGCAGGGATCCCACTGTGAACCCGCTCATGTGGTACCAGAAGACCAGGGTGCATTGTGGTCCGGTGGAGGAGATAACAGGCGTCTGCAGGACGGTGGTTTGAGCGTAGCCGCCGTTTGAACTGTCAGCGCATAAGTACCAGCCCTCTGGACTGCCGCTATCAGAGAAACAAACAGAACCGTATAGCTGAATGAAGCAGCTCCTCATAGCACCGGTCTCATTACCATTACCAAGCTCCACATCCAGCCAGCTTTAAGCTGACAATTAATATAACATGCAATATGAGTTTTGCAGTAATGCACTTTTCCTGCTTCACTTCTTTTATTTCTCATAAGACGTGCAGCTCCCCTTGGGTTAAATAAGGCTCCATTTCACTCAGGCTTTATTGATCCGGGGTGCAACAGAAGGGAGGAAAGGTGGAGGAGAAATATGGCTGTAATGTAATGGTCAAGGTGTCATTTTCTGCTCTCCCTGGACTCAATAAAACATAGATAAGGACAATTAGGTCAAAGTAGATCGGTTAACTGCAAATTGGACGAGTCGTTTTGATTGTAGAGGAGTAAAAAGGGATCCATTGGACCAGGGAGATGCTACCTCCAACAGAGACATCCCTGCACCACTCTATGCTTCTGGTACCTACAGTGTGTGGTCATTAATGGGTCTGTGGTTCTGCTCTCCATCATGGATGCCCTCCCCTTGAACAGGTGACCAGCGAAATGCGTGAATCGAGTTCAGAGAGGAGTCGTCGCTCTGCCAGCCACAGGTGTCGCCGCCTTCAAAATCACACTGTTCCCTCACTGGAGTATGAGGAAGAGGAATGAGTAGAGAAATGTGGGAAATATTAGACACAGTGCGGTAAATATACCGTATAAAAGTCTGAAAAAGTTGTTCTTCTTCTTGAATTCTGAGGAAAATGTTTAAAGAAAATCTGAATAATGAAAAAACACGAGCTAAGAGATGACTGTATCAGATGAGTTGTTTCAGTAGCCACAAAAAAGAGTCTGAGATTAGATTTAAAGTCAGAAACAGGTCAGAATTATGAAATTAATCATTGATTTCTATCTATATAAAATGAAAATAAATCCATTAATAATGCCTGAGTGTAGGCTGGTGAATCAGTAGAGAGGGACCGGAAACATTAGACACAGTGCAGTAAATATAAAAGCATTACCACAGTTTAACTCATCTGAGCCATCAGAGCAGTCCCATCTGAAGTCACACACTCCGCTGTTGGGAACACACTGCCTGTAAGACCCACATGCAAACTGTCCATCAGGGCAGATGTGGGGCGGAACAGTGGGGGGGGGAGTGGTGACTGCAGGGATGGTGGTATTAGCATCGGGGAGATTACCTGAGAAAAAGAAAGGCGGGAAACACAGGTGAAAAAGTGAAAACAGACCTTTAAAGAGAGTATTATTGATGGAGTCGTTACTCACCATCATGAGGTTCACAGTCCAGGAAGGAAAGGTCATCGATGGCGATGTCTCCGTTAAAATCATCTCCGACTTTTCCCTCAATCACAATCTGACAAAGAGAGAAATGTATGTATTTTATGGGCTGGACCTTAAGCAATACTACATACACTTCACTTTGCAATTTTGAGATTAGCTTTAAAAAGGCAGAAAAAAGTGGAATTCTGGGAAAAATGCAGTAAATTTAAAGTCAGTTATCCGACTTCTACGAATAATAATAAATAAACAATAAATAATCTCCAAATAAAACCTACAGTGACCCTAACCCTCTTCCTGCAGCGGTTACCTGGAAAGGCCTGGCGCTGGTGAGGTAGAGGGTCTTCCGGTGCCACAGGTTTCCTTGCGCTCCGTACCGGACCCACAGCATGTGTCCGCGGCCTTCAGCGGCGGTCCTCATGTACACGGCCAGGCAGAACACGTGGGACCCGAACATATGGTAGTGGAACCGGAAAACGCAGTGGTTCCTGCCCCCCCGCTGGACGGTGGGTCTGAAGACCCGGCTCAGCAGCACGGCCGAGTCTTCAAACTCCTGGGGGGACGAGGACTCGATGTATAGGTAGTGTCCGGAGCTGGTGCCCAGCGTGTGGTCCTTCCAGGGCCCTGTGTTTATGGTGGGAGTCGGGCCCTGGATACGGGTCCAGTCGAACGCGTCCCCCCCGCTCTGCTCCTGTGACCAGCTGCACAGCCCGTGTTCAAAGCTACACTGCAGCTCCGGAGCTGTGGCGGGAGATTTTGATGTGTATTTACTTCACTATTGGTTCAAATATTGGTCTTTTGTTGTTCTGGAGCCACAAAATCCTTCACATCACAGTCACATCCCTAAACAAAATCAGTTGGGATCTTATGTAAAGACCTAAATACTGAATATTTAAAACTATGACACACTCACAACAGCCCTGCTCGTCAGATCCGTCTCCACAGTCGTCCACGAGGTCGCAGAGCTGCAGATGCTCCACACACGCCTTGGTTACTGTGCAGTGGAAGTGTGTGTGTGCCGGACACGCCTTCACAGCGGGGGGCATCGAGCAGTTCCTGAAGGTCACGTCATCCAGGGCGGAGACGCCGTCGAACACGCCGAGACTGATCTTACCCAGGGCGATCTGGAAGGGCTGGGTGATGCGTCCCAACTGCACGGTGACCGGGTTCCAGCGGGGACCCTGATCGTAGAACGTCTTCCAGATCACCGTCTGGTTCTGGTCTCCGTCGATCCGGAGGTACATGTCTGCAGCCCCCACGGAGAAACCAGAGTTATAGTGCCTGGAGAGGAGGAAGGGGAGATTGAGATGACAAATATGCAGCGATGCAGGCTTTCTGTGGGGTAGAGAGGTGCAGGAATGAGTCCTTGACCTAGTATTTTACCACTTCTTGTCCCCTGGTCTGGAGGTCAATGGTTAATTGAATGAGTTTTTCGTTGCTAGCCTGATATAAGGTCTGTTGTTACACAAGCTGAGGGGGTTTTACCGTCTTGTTCTACGACATAAAACACATCATCGCTGCTCTTCTCTATTACACTAATGGATGGATTTCCTTACGGCAGACTCTGTTATATTCTTGCTGGGTGTAAAGCATGAAGGATCCTGACAGAAGAAAGTGAAATATATTAAACCTGCAGCCCTTCCCTGCCAAAAGGTACGCCTCCAATCATCCAGTGGAAAATAAAATCTGTCATTACACTAACTTTTAGGGGCCATAAGGCTGTCAAAACGAGACAAATTTCAGGTGCGTTTCCTCTCACTGTAAAGTAAGATATGGGGGAAAGGATGGTTGGAGGAAAGGGAAAAGGACTGAGAGAATCCCAAAGACAGAGAGCAGAAAGTGTGACATTCTGCTTGAGATAATGATGGCTTTCTAGAGGAGGAAGCGACAGTCTTACTCACCAGAAGCTCATGCTACACCCGGAGGCCGACTGCTTGAACCAGGGTCCTCGGAGGACAGCCTTTGGATAAAGACTGCTGCTGTTCTTCAGTATGAACATGAAATGGCCTGGAGAAACAGAGGTGATAATTACTATTCACACCATGTTGTTCAGACTGCCAGACAGTGAATCACCTTGGAAAAACTGATGCAGACTTTTAAGAAGAACATCCACTAATCTGCTAAATCGCTCTTTGCTGTTGTTCCAATGTGGGTCAATTTCATCCTCTCAGAAACGTCACTGCCTCTGGGGTTTTGGTGCATAACAATATAAAGTAAGTAAGGATAAACAGAGTCTTGTTGATGATGGATCAGAGGGAAATTGCAAAGCTACAGTAACAACCAGGCTGTGCAGAGCTCAGTCGCAGCACACCATCAACTTCAAAAGCCTGAAAAACTGCACAAACAACACAGAGACTGGATTAAAGTCAAGCCTTTTGGGGTTTATTGGCTAAAAGCTGTTTAATCCTTAACTTATTCTATAACTAATATACAACAAATGCTTTTGCTTTGTGCATAGAGTCATCAACTTTATTATCCTTCACCTGCAACAGAAAACATATTTTTATGAACTAGTGAGCCTGATAATAAAGCTAGCTAACGAAAGCTAGCTAACAGCTAAAAGGATAGCAAATGTTATTTAGTTTGTTAAGTAGATAGCTAATCTCATATGAGGTTTTGACCCATCTTCATAAGACATCTAATACCTAACCATCCCTAACTATTTTTACTTAGTGTCTGCCTGACAATCTCCAAACAATGTCACACCAAGTCTCGTGGAGTTTGTGCTATCTACTTAGCAAGTTAGCTTTAGCAGGAGTTTTTTTTTCATTCCTGTTTGTGACTAAATGTAACTACTGCTTCATCTAGTTAGGTAAAATAACATACTGAATGTATAGGGTGCAGTTTATTAAGGATATTACAGGTAACACAGACAGGAAAAATAATAATTATATTGGTTTTAGATGCTCCATTAAACCCATCAGCTGGGCAGCTATTAGCAGCTTTTTGATAGCATGGTAAAATATAGTCTAGACTCTATGGGTAATATGTCAAAGTTAGCTTCCTAGATTTTGACCTAGTATGGAGTTAAGATGACACAGAGAAAAGTACATTTACATTTTACAACTTAGAGACAGTTTTCTGTGTTCTGGCTGCTTCCACTCCACATGAGGAGGTGTGTTGAAACCAGAGAGTTTTTTAGCTGCCAAGTCAACAGTTTGAGCACCACCAGATACCTGCACACGGCTCTGAATCATGGACGGTCGCAGGCATATTTTCCCAACCTCCGAGCAGATGCTCCCACCAGGATACGTGTCATTTCACACAAATTGAAAAGTGTGTGAAGAAGATTCCCAGAAACATAAGAGGGACAGTTTCTCCAAATCTGAGCGTCTTCTCACAGCGTGTTCACACTGCAACAGATGGGGCTGCTATAAAAACCCTCTGTTATTAAATCAGTTTACAGCCTGACTTCTTGTGAAATCCATAAATCCATCCCTAAAAATGTAATGTTTTCTGGAAATGAGATTGAGAAAGAAGATGACATTGAAAATATGAAGTGTGTGAGGGGGTGTTATTATGCAGCATGGGTACAGCATATGTGAATTTCCTCTCCATTATTCAGGTGGCTGAGAAAGCATTCCTCCATGGAGTAGTTTATCTATCAGAACACACAGTCCAGGGATTTTCCTTCCCTCCACAAAACCTTGATTTGACCCACAGATAATATTTGTATTTCTGACCGAACACTCTGGACACACAGATACCATCTCATCCGCCTCTTATAGAAGGATGCAGTTTAGGCTGGGTGTACCTTTAGTGCTGTTGGTGGAGTGGTCCAGAGGGGGCGGGTGGTAGTCGGGAGGAACCTCCACAGAAGAACCTCTGACCCAGTCGAAGCCGTCTCCGAGGGTGAGCTCATACCATCCGCAAGACCCGCCCTCAAAGTCACACTCAGAGGCTGAAGGACAGAGACAGAGACAGAACATTATTTGGCACATTTTGACTTAATGAAAGCTCAATAAGGGTCTTTGTTTACTCCTGGAACACAGTGACATCTCAACAGAACACTCACACTCCTATCGGCTCGCACTCCAACACACTGTACCTGATAGGCTAAGGGGCAGGACATTTACAATTCGAATGAATTCCCTTCTATATCCTGGATTTATTTAGCATTTTGCAAGGTTTAATTCACGATGTCAGCGGTCACAGGGACATGAATATATATCCTCAGCCTGCGCTCGGTCACTTGTGTAAACAGGATTTGGATTATTTGACCGGGTTACTTGGCAACAAGGGTCTTACGGCAGCTTGCTTCGTCCTCTCCTCGGGGACAGTGAGGGGTGAAGTCGCACACTTTGCTCTCCTCGATGCACTCCCCATCGCTGCAGGGAAACATGGAAGGAGGGCAAACAGGAAGAGGAGGCGGAGGAGGACTGCTCTCTGCAACAGAAATCCAAACTGAAGGATCAATACAATCCATACTACATTGTGCGATTGCAGGAGATCATGCTATCAAACAGCTGTACTCGTTTTGACTCCTCAACCATGTTCTGAATACTGATAACAGACACTAATTGATGAGTTCATCACAGAATAACAGAGCATCAGAAATAGTGCTTACTTAAGGTTTTCCTGCAGTGTGGGGTTTATTTATGTGTGTTGCGGCTCAGCGGGAGCACTTGATGAAGCACCCTGCACTCGGACACCGTTTCTGCATGTTGCCTTGGTGATATACGGATGTTTCAGCCGTGAGAAGCACAAACCACCCCATATTTATAGCCGATATTACTCACTTTATATAGGGTGATGTCCCTGGTCTCTGACAGTAAAATAAAAGTTCAGTTTTATTGATTTTTTCTCGAGGCTAAGACCTGTGGATAGCAGGTTTCTCTCTGGAGGAGCATCAAGGCCACTGGAACTAATGTCCCAGCTTTTAGTTACATATGAAAGCAACACATGCATGCAAAGCTTTAATTGCAAGAAACAATATATATATTTTAAGAGAAATCTCATAATAATTCACACCAGAGAAGATCTGCAGGCGAGCTGTCCGACCTGGATGATTTATTTAGGAAACATCACATATTTATTTTCAGTATTATCCCCAGACTTCGCTCCAGTTTCAGTTTCTTCTTGCCTACAGCTTTACAGATTTTCTCACTCCAAATGACTACATGCTTTGTGCATGCGGTCTGAAGCTTTTTGCCGTACTGAATTAGTGGTTGGAATATCTCTCAGTGCAGCTCTGGGTTGAGTAAAGAGTGTTAAATAAGAGCAAAGCGTGACAGTCTCTTAGCTTCAATGAGTCCCAGAAGATTTAAAAAGCATACTCTGTGAGATGTTATTATATAAAAAGCATAAAACCTGGCCATGAACAGCAGTGCACGGAGCTGCATCCTAAACTCACAGCTCCAGTTCTGTAGAAATAGAGCTGCAGTCCTGCTAATATTGATCATGTGAACTTCTTTTATTCCTCTACAGTTGAGCGTAATCTCCCATAACACACAGCTAATGTAGTCACTCTGCAGCTGAGCTCATTTACATTAATCCACCCTGATCTCCCATGAGTGCCTTTTTAATAAGAAAAACGCTTCACAGGAGTCAGTATCTGATTCTGGATCTACAACTGATTTTAATTAATCCCACCCATTAGAGTCTTCCTGTTATCAGCATTCAGGACATGTCTGTGGATGTCTGTTATTGTGTGGTGATATTATTTAAAGGCAGTACCAGGAGCAGTCACACAGCCGGGACTAAAGGACAGGTCATCGATGGCCACAACCTCAGAGGCTGGGCTGTCAGAAGGAAGTCGACCACAAATCAAAACCTGGAGACAAAAGACAGGCTATAAAGGAACTACAGCACGGTCACATGATTTCACGTCTCCACCGCTAAGCTAAAGGAGGCTAATGTTGGGCTATAAAGGAACTACAGCACGGTCACATGATTTCACGTCTCCACCGCTAAGCTAAAGGAGGCTAATGTTGGGCTATAAAGGAACTACAGCACGGTCACATGACTTCACGTCTCCACTGCTAAGCTAAAGGAGGCTAATGTTGGGCTATAAAGGAACTACAGCACGGTCACATGACTTCACGTCTCCACCGCTAAGCTAAAGGAGGCTAATGTTGGGCTATAAAGGAACTACAGCACGGTCACATGACTTCACGTCTCCACCGCTAAGCTGAAGGTGGCTAATGTTGGGCTATAAAGGAACTACAGCACGGTCACATGACTTCACGTCACCACCGCTAAGCTAAAGGCGGCTAATGTTGGGCTATAAAGGAACTACAGCACGGTCACATGACTTCACATCACCACCGCTAAGCTAAAGGAGGCTAATGTTGGGCTATTAAGGAACTACAGCACGGTCACATGACTTCACGTCTCCACTGCTAAGCTAAAGGAGGCTCATGTTGGGCTATAAAGGAACTACAGCACGGTCACATGACTTCACATCACCACCGCTAAGCTAAAGGAGGCTCATGTTGGGCTATAAAGGAACTACAGCACGGTCACATGACTTCACATCACCACCGCTAAGCTAAAGGAGGCTCATGTTGGGCTATAAAGGAACTACAGCACGGTCACATGACTTCACGTCTCCACTGCTAAGCTAAAGGAGGCTAATGTTGGGCTATAAAGGAACTACAGCACGGTCACATGACTTCACGTCTCCACTGCTAAGCTAAAGGAGGCTAATGTTGGGTGAGAACAACCAAAAACACATTCAGAAAACCATAGACTTCCAGACCAGGGGGACAGGAAGACTCCAGAGTCACAAAGCTAGCCAGCTCTTTACATCTCATTTCCTCTGGCTGTCACACATCTGCTCTGATCAAAGTCCACTGAACAGCTTTATCTGCACCACAGTTATATAACCCTTCATTGATTACTGACCTAAATGGGTGGGATGTGTCAGCCTGGGTGATTGGAACATGCACTCAAATACACCATTTCTATTGGTCAAACTACACAGGTTTGCTTCCTGAAGATAAATTAAGAAATCTCAATAGGTTTATATATGATCTATTCATTAAAGATTTGAACCAGATTCTCAGAAAATGTTGGATATTTTCATAGAAAGAGGTTTTTTTCGGAGCTCTAAGAAGTATTTAATCTCATCACAGATTAGACTCTAGGCTGCAAGGATCTTAATTATAAGACACAGTTAGAGAACAACAGAGTCAGTGCAATCAATTAAACCCCCAATTAACTCAGGTGCTCCTGAAACACTACGTATATTAATGTAGGAAAAAGAGGAGAGATGACCTCTGTTTATCACTTTAACTGATTAACTCACTGACGGATGGTTAGGGGGACAGGATATACTGTGTGTGGGGGGTATGAACAGCAGGCTTTATAGAGACGGCCTCTGAAGGGTTCGGTTGGGTCAGTACCCCCTCTGCTTATAGACAGACCCAGCTAATTTCAGTTTTATAGTCAACTGTGACCGACCTGAAAACTGTGATCGCTGGAGAATGTAATTGATATCCGCTGCCACGTTTCCCTCTGTGGTTCTGAGAGTTTCCACACCTCTTTGTTCTGGCCCAGTGTCTGAACCAAGACCTGGGGATCTGCACGATCCACCCCGACATAAAGGTAGAAAGTCACCTGTTGGGTAAGGAATGAAAGGTATAACCAGCTGCTGAGATAGGATGTGATGGTTGATGGTTCTGTTGGAGGACTTTCTCACCTGGCAGGTTTTACTGGGCAGGAAGACGGGACTGATCAGGTCTGCAGTGGTTCTGTTTCCGGGGGAAAGGGACAGGAAGTGGGCTGAATGTGGATTTGGAGATACACAGAGGTGTAAGGTAAATGCTTTGAGTTTAAAATAGATTCACAGAGGTAATAATGTCCTACCTGATGTGTTGGTGTGGTCTTGTTTGAGTCCAGGAGCCTCAGTTGTTCTGATCCATCCGAACTCTGAGCTCTGGATCAGGTCACAGAATCCATCCTCAAAATCACACCTCTTATATCCAGAGCCTACAACAACAACAAAGACCCATTTCAGCCTATGTTTGCTGACCGTTTACATGCACAATAACCTTTATAACACACTACAGGAGAGGGAGAACCCTGACAGACATAATAGAGCCGCTTTAAGATGCTGGTTCTGCTCACAATGAAGGAACAGCAGCTCAGTATAAGCATGGCCAAACATGCTACAGAAGACTGAAAAGAATCAGGGATAAAACTGAATTTTAGTTTGCATGCAAGGCAGGATTAGCAATGATGCAACAAGCTGTAACTGGAAGAAGAAGCAGATCTGATGCTAAAAATAATACAGATAGATTTACCTAAAAAAGGTACTTAATCTAATGTATTTAGTTTATTTCCAGCACTGCAAAGAATTACACCTATATTACTGCCTATTTTAAGATACATAAAGCATTGAATATCCTCACAGAAGCATTATTGAATGTACTGTAGGTTTGAAAAGTGAAAGTACTCTTGTGCGTTAGGGTTACTTTGTTATCCTGTTTTAATTCATGAAAGAGCATTGTGGTTTGTCTATGTGGATCAAATTAAGAAACCTTGACTTGTCTAGCACATTGTCCACTCTGAATATATATCAGGATATGTGAAGTTATAGATGCAGGAGCTTCTTTTAAACCAGGTACAGCTGTAAAAAGTCTTGACAGTTGTGAGTGAGAGGCATTAATGGTACGTCATTATGCCCTGCACACCTGTTGAAAGTGGAAGTCAAATCAGTGACCAAATCATTTATTTTCTCCAGTTTTACTCACAGTTCTTCTCATCGCTGTAATCTCCACAGTCGTCCGTGAAGTCACACACATAATCCTGAGGCAAACACAAGCCCTGAGAGCATGTGAACTCCTGAGCTGAACACACTGCGTCACACAGCGGGGTGAACACCAGAGAGAAGGCCAGCAGCAGCATCATCTACTGTCTGTCCTCTAACTACAACACACTACCTACACCTCTGAGTACAGCATGTTGTTTTCAAGACATAAGAAGGCGTTTCAGTCGAGGGAGTGCTCGTCCTTACCGTGTACAAGTAGCTTAGGAGCTGTTAGCATGTTGTAAAGGGTCATAAATGGCTTTTATGGCTGTTACTCAATAAGGTCACTGTGCTAGTTTGTTTCCTCATGCTGGAAGCTCTGTTATGCTATAAGCTAAATGCTAACATGCTCACAATGCTATCATGCTCCTGTTTACCATATGAGTTCAGCATGCTAAATTAGCACTCCTTAATGGTGAAGCCAGAGGAGAGGACTAATGAATCAAATGCAAAGCAATCCATCCAATAGTTCAATTATTTAGATGTGTTCAAAGTAGAGAGCCGTGCTACTAGCATGGCTACAAACCAGGTTTATACTTTGAGTACTTTTATTATAACCACTGCTAGGAACCCTAAATCAACTGGAGAACTCTGACCATCCGTAAATGTGAAGAGGCTGCAGCTAGCCCTCTGTTTCCATCCCGATAAATCACATTACCTCCAAATGTAAGTGTGTGTGTTGAACCTACAGAGTAAATGAGGTCGGGGAACATGAACTGCTACGAGAGGGTCATTAACGCCATGTCCAACGGGGCTCGATCCCACTCTACAGAGAGGCATAATTTCATTTCACAGCAATCAATAAACACAAGACCTTAAAACAGAGGAGCCGCTACGAGAGCTGGTGAGGTTTGAATGAAATGAAACAGGGAAAAGATCACGTCTGTATCGACCTCTATTGGCAGCGGTAGTGAGAGTAAACTAAAAACTGTAAAGCAGAATGTGTCCTGGTTCTATTACAGTGCCAGGATGCTAATGGTGGCACCGACAGACGAATTACCCCATCCAATTAGCCAATGGGGAAGTCATTCAATCCAGTGCCATAAAGAGATGGAGTCCTAAAACCCACCTTCACCACTTCCTGTCTGGGAGTCAATGGTTTACTGGATGTGTTTTTGGTTGTTAGCCTGAAATAAGGTCTGTGGTTACATGACACTGTAGACCTGATATTTTCTGTGATTTTTAACCATCAGCAGCTGGAGTTATTCAACTTCTCTGCCATATTCTGGTTGATTTTTAATATAGAAAGCCCCTGGTGCTTACAGGGAAATGTAGGACTGATATTTTATTGGATTTCTGGTGATTTTTGTTCATTCAAAGTTATAAATTGTTGGCTTTTTGCTCAAATAATGCTTAATTCCAGTCTAAAATAACATGATTAACTTTCAGCTGCTGGAATAATTCATCTTTTTGAATAAACACATAAAGACTGAAGTAAAACAAATATCTGTCCTTCCTCTTCTGCCTCACAGCTTATGAATTCTTAAGAACCCTTGCGATGCAGTTCTCCTTCCTGAGCGAAACAAAGGTCGCTTTAAGCACAATACAAATTCATCACTGACGTCCCAGAGGCTGGCCCGAGCGGTGGGGCCATTTGTCAAACAATTCAACTAATCCATTTCACACACATCGTTCTGTACACATTAAAACAGAGGTGTGATTAAATGCTGTTCCCGTTTGTAACTGCACTGATTGCTGTTTGCCCTTGTGTTGATGCTGAGTAATGCAGAGTGGGAGGTTACCCTCACAGCAAAATGAGTTTAAAGCCCCAGGATGTACAAATGGATTCTACCTGGTGTGTTTATTAAAGCACTACTCCGGTTATGCCCTGCAGGAAATCTTTATTTTCAATCAGTTACACACTGCATGTTCCCAGAAACATTTCCATTCAGTAGCAGTGGAAAAAAATGACTCTATGTGACTCCCATTTCGATCGGGAATGTAGCTTTAGGAGAGAAAGAGGAACCAGGTGTGTTCATTCTTCTTCATAATCACCTTCTTCCTTCTGGGGCAGTACTTTAAGAGTGTGTTAATTAGAACAAATCTGGGTTTGCAGTGCTTTCAATTGTACTCAAGCTGAGGCTATGTGCCGCACAGGCTAATTTAGAAAGTTGCAGGGTTACCCAGACAAACAACGTCACCACTGCTAAGCTAAAGGTGGCTAATGTTGGGCTATAAAGGAACTACAGCACGGTCACATGACTTCAGGTCACCACCGCTAAGCTAAAGGAGGCTAATGTTGGGCTATAAAGGAACTACAGCACGGTCACATGACTTCAGGTCACCACCACTAAGCTAAAGGAGGCTAATGTTGGGCTATAAAGGAACTACAGCACGGTCACATGACTTCACGTCTCCACCGCTAAGCTAAAGGAGGCTAATGTTGGGCTATAAAGGAACTACAGCACGGTCACATGACTTCAGGTCACCACCGCTAAGCTAAAGGAGGCTAATGTTGGGCTATAAAGGAACTACAGCACGGTCACATGACTTCAGGTCACCACCACTAAGCTAAAGGAGGCTAATGTTGGACTATAAAGGAACTACAGCACGGTCACATGACTTCACGTCACCACCGCTAAGCTAAAGGAGGCTAATGTTGGGCTATAAAGGAACTACAGCACGGTCACATGACTTCAGGTCACCACCACTAAGCTAAAGGAGGCTAATGTTGGGCTATAAAGGAACTACAGCACGGTCACATGACTTCAGGTCACCACCACTAAGCTAAAGGAGGCTAATGTTGGGCTATAGAGGAACTACAGCACGGTCACATGACTTCAGGTCACCACCACTAAGCTAAAGGAGGCTAATGTTGGACTATATAGGAACTACAGCACGGTCACATGACTTCACGTCTCCACCGCTAAGCTAAAGGAGGCTAATGTTGGGCTATAGAGGAACTACAGCACGGTCACATGACTTCAGGTCACCACCACTAAGCTAAAGGAGGCTAATGTTGGGCTATAGAGGAACTACAGCACGGTCACATGACCTCACGTCTCCACCGCTAAGCTAAAGGCGGCTAATGTTGGGCTATAAAGGAACTACAGCACGGTCACATGACTTCACGTCCCCACCGCTAAGCTAAAGGAGGCTAATGCTAAGTTTTTTCCGGTTTTTAGGACTCATTCCTGCACCACACTCTTTCTGCAACCCTAAATCCATGTATCCACTGCTGAGAGATGTTATAACAACAGCTGGGTTCAGGGCTGACAGTGTACCTGTAGGAAACGCTTCACTGAGCACAGTATGAGTGTGAGGATGTGCAGGAAGCAGCCAGAGTGTTGATGAACGATCTCTAAGAGGACTGAGACAAAAGCCACACTGCATTAAACAGCTGATTCTTATGCATCACATTTGCCAGATTTTTATCTTGCCACCTGTCCTTATCTGAGAGGCACTCTGCCAGAGTACTTCTACTCAGAAGAAAGTCACACAAAGTATTACAGGAAGCTTTTTATAACTGTAGTGCGTCATCCGTCAAGTTTTTCATCTGAAGGATCTGCAGGCGACCCACTTCCATTCCTAAAAGGATAGTTTTGCATCAAATTGCATGTTTCTACTGCCTCTTGATGCTACCGTTATGCCTCTAAATGAGTAAAACTGCTACATTTCCATGCAATATTTGATTAAATTGACTTAGTTTCATTCCAGTCCACTGCAAAACACCTGCTTATACAATAACCAGCCAAATTTATAATTTACTTTTTGAAGATTCTGTAAATAATGCATCATATTTGGCATTTCAGGCCTTTCAACTGGAGGGAACACATGGATTTTAAGCCTTTGCAGACCATTAACATGCACAAAAACAGACTACAGGAGAGGGAATAACCCTTTAAGACCACAGAGAAAACATGGCAATGAACTGCAGCAACTCTAACCCAGACCACAGCTTGGACAAAAAGTCAAAATGTCTCAGCACCATTAGATGTGTTTTGCTCCACTGGTTCGGATGATTTAGGTAGACGGCCAGAGATCAGAGGGTTCCCTTTGTGTGTGAAGTTCACGGAGAAAAGGTTCAAGGAGTTTCCGACAGATCTGGCGCTTCCTCTCCGTGTGCCCCAGCAGCAGGAGTTGCTTTTAACTTGTCACACTCAATATATCACCTCTGTTACCGGCTCTGTTCAAGGGCACCGCTAACCAGAGTAACACACAAAGACCGCTCTGACATCGGGAATACAAACTACTAACTTTTAGGGCAAAAGCATTAATTGACCTTTCAAGTATTGAGTGCTAATTTACACCAATGCAACTTGGAAACAGGAAGCCCATTAGTAGATCTTTTAGGGGGTAACAAGATAAAGCCTTGTTATTGACTGTAATATCTCGATCTGAGACCAACATGCATTAAAAAGGAACAAATTGTGCAATCACACAGACTAAAAAGCATGCACATTTAAAATAAATCCTGATCAAAAGGTAAGAAATGTGTCTTTAACAGAAACAAAGTCATTTGAAGGAAGTCAGAGCAAATGCATCATTGTTAATTAACATCTGTAATTCCTCCACAGACACTGTATTTGTGTGCAGTATTGTTCATTTTGCATGACTTATGGTAACACGCATGCTATACTGGGGTTTATGTGATGGAGGAGTGGCTGGCTGGGGACATGCAAATGAAGCTGCAGAATATATAGGAAGACAGGCTTTCACTGACGCTTATATGACATGTGTGAGATGTCTGCACATCTAGGAAATTGAATTTGTCCGTGAATCAATTAGCAGGCACTGCAGTTATCTCTGTCAGGGGAGCGACAGTATTAATAGGGATTAATGTTTCTATTTATTTTTGAGGATAAGAAGACTGCAGGGAGAGTTTACAGCTGCAGGATGTTTGATTTAATGCATAAGAGGTTCAATCTCATGCATATAGTCTTGTATTTCATGTTTTTCCTTCTGCAGGATCAAACTTCACGAGAACAAGAAAAGGTATCTTTTGTATCCTCACTGTTCGTTGCCAGAGGCGTAAATCCTGCCAGTCTGTTGAGCACATGGTGTTTATTTCTCCAATACTCAGTACAAGAAATCAGCTTGGTCTCGATTCAGAAACAGGCTTAGTTCTAACAGATCGTCCTTCATGGAGGAGGGGAGACATCCAAAAATGTGATAATAAGCTGCCTGTTTAACAGAGGAGCCCTCAATGTCTAAATACCACATATGTAATTGATTCTGATTTCACTTCTAATTCATATTTTCTTTGAAAGAACGTTTTTTTTGTTAAGGATATTTCATGCTTTTTTTAAACTTTGTGCGACATTTCAAGATAAATAACTTGATATTTGGTCGTTTTCTTTCCTTTTTAATTTGTAAAACAACACAAATAGCTACTAAAGTGAACCTTAGAGACCATGACATGATGAAAGCCAACAGAACCCCTTCTCACATTCATACGGTGCTTTAATAAGATGATTGAAGTGGTGCTTATTAAACTGCTTTATATCAAAGACAGAAGTAATGAGATCTGCAGGTCACCTTAAGAGTAGGCAGTATAAATCAACTAAAAGCATCTTTATTTGTGTTGTTTATATTAATAGCAGCTGTTTGCCTGCTTGCGCCCTTTATAAAATAGGTCCTTCAGTCTCTAATAAAGAAAAGGTAACAAAACATCAATTAAAGCTGAGAAATAAATCCTAAACTTGAGTGAGCAGGGAGAAATTAGACTTCCAGGCGTGATATAAATCCAATTACTGATGGAGTATTCATCTGCATAATCAGAGCCAAACCAAACACTTTGAAGGTCATGTTATATATATATAAATAACCTAATAATAATGGAAATGGTCTTTATGGTATATGTGTACATGTGTATTTGTGTGTACTTTTTGTTGCTAGGCAGAGAAGCCAGCTTGCATGAGCTTTAGGCGCTATCTACTGGCTAATCTCACTATTGCAGGACACTCAATAATCACAAACCAACTTTCATAGCTCGTTAGCCATCCAATTTAATTCAAGTGGACCTTATTTTATTGAATATTTCACTCAGTTTCAATACCTCCTAGTGTATTGAGGCTGCTTACTTGACTCTGCAGAGCCTCCAGCTTAATCAAGGATCCCCAAACAACTTTCCGCCTGGTCTGTTTACCCTCCTTCTTTTCTAGGAAGAGGCACAGGGGCCATCTGTGCCAAGTTACGCAGTCTGAATCATCCACACACTCACTGCCTCTCTAACCACCAACACTTGTTGGCATGCTCCAGTTGCACGATATCCCTAAATGCACTTTAATGCACTGTGCTGCGACCTGTTGACAGAATAAATCTACAGTCAGGAGGATGCACTGCGTCGGCCTCCGCAGGCAGGAAACTATAGACAAGAAGCCGTGAAACAACAACTAGTAAGTGTGCCCTGTGTTCAGTGGTGGGTTAGGGAAAGTATATCTACAGTACTGGAGAACATTAGTATTTCAATTTTGTGCTGCTCTAACCTGAATACATTACAGAGGTAAATGTTATTTGATATATTCATTGAGAGCTGCAGTTATTAGTGAGTAAACCTAGAAAAATATTGTGTAATAATGCATTAGAATTCTGCTTCAATCTTCAGAGATATTAATGCAGAACTAACATATATAATGCTATAACACTTACTTACTAGCTTGAGAATAATCCTAGAGGACTTTTGTTTGTTATACTTTTAGTAAATATTGCTGATAACTGATCTGTGCTTTTTCACAAGATTTTGATGCAAGATATAATATTCTTTCTTGCAATGTATTACGGAATCTGAATATTTCTTTGGCTTTATTGTTTCTAAGTCATAGTATCTCCACACTGACAGTCTCTTTAAGGTTAAGAGTTGAGGGCTAAACTTGGCAGCAATGCTGGTGCTTTGTCAACGTGTCTAATATCTGAACCCCATGGTCCAGCATGAGGCAAAAGCAATTCCTAGTAGCATCTATATAAAGGGAGGGTACTAGGAAATACTTTTGCCTGATGTTAGACTCATAACGAGTGGTATATAAGCTGCTGTTATTAATATAAAACCCTAAATAAAACAACTATCAACTAAACAGTCATAGTTGATGGAAAAAACACTCCTAAATAACGATTTAATTACACAAATCAAGACTAAAAAGCCATGAAAGTAGGTTAAAAGTGCACACATTCACTCTATGCTTTAATTTATATAGTTATAAATATCCAAATTCTAAGTTCCACTTCACTGTATAGAAATACAAACTTAAAGTCTTTGCAAAATCACTTAAATAATACACTTTTTCTCGTAATTTGACTTGTTTATGTTACTTGAATAGACCCTTACCACATTGTTAATGATTGTTTTGTAATTTGTATGTCTTGTAAGATGTATATTGTTGATTTTATCCGTACTGTGCACCGAAAATAAGTGCTCTAAATGTTATACATTGTAAATGACTCGTGAAAAATGTCTATAGTGGTGACGTCAGGCCTATACATGCTACGTCATTGGGTCAGAAAAATGTAAACAATCCGTTTTGCAAGCTAACGAGATGTTTCCACGTTTAATATTTCACCAGCGACAGGTTCCCATATTAGGTTATTTCTGTGGACACTCAGAATGGATATCACATGAAGTTATAAAGTCTTTTCTGGGAATGTTTACAAGACGAGAGTCACGTTTCCGCCATGAAGTTAATATTAGCTAGCTAGTTAGCCAGGAAGGGTGCCGACGGTTGAAGCAGGTTTTCATGAATGAGCGTAGTGGCCAAACGGTGGTACTACAACATTTATGACGTCATTGTGGGCCAACATTTTTTTTTAAATTGACGTACATTTGGAAAAAACACTTCCGAAAGTATTTCAATAAATCTATACTGCAGATAAGAACCCGTTACCTTTTCTTTCACTCATCTGGTGTGCCTTTTTCCCTCCTAATGCATTTAGCTGGAGATCGGAGTTGGGGGCTTAACGGAAAAGTCTACTGCGCATGCTCCGTGGGCCCAAATGTGGTACTTCCTGAATCTACAGTCACTTCATCTGTGCTTCACTGAGCAACTCTCATAGGAACAAACAGAGCTCCTCCTCCAACACTGTTTCCAGTTCTCTTTATACTCCATGGCTCTCTGACGGAAACAGCACTAGTGTTCCACTAAGCTCTCCTGTATAACAGCTCACCTGTCTCTGTGCAGAAATGGTTCTCTCTCTGCTGAGTCTTTGTGCCTCGGAGGTGGTGCGGGACCACAGCTCGTCCCCATGCTGGCTGAGTTTCGTCCCCATGGAGCTGTTCAGACCCCTGCTGGAGGCCTCTCTCTCCGGCTGCAGACCTCTGGCTGTCGGGGAGTTGGTGCAGCGGTGGCCTGAACGCACCCTGCGGGTCCGGAGGAAACCAGCCCCGAACAGACTCTGTATCCAGGCTCTGCTGCTGGCGGTGGTGAGGGGACTGCTGGACCCCAGGTAGGAAGAGCAGTGCTGGAAGAAGCACTATATTAGATAATGTTTACGTCTGTAATGTTTTCAGGTTTAAGTAGCACAATGTAAATACTCTAGTAATTATACCACTAATAATTGCTCGGGATTTGAGTACAATTTCACATGTATTTAGTTTGCATTGGTCACCTACAACATTGGCTGTAACACTTTATTATTGTTTTATTGTTAAGAAGAAGATCTGAGTACTTTTTCCACCTCTGAAGAGGAGTGTGGATCAGGATCTGAGTATAATTGTACACTCCTCTTTCCCCAGGTGTGCCCTGCAGATGCTGGATCTGTGTGGGCTGCAGGGAAACGAGGGGGGGACAGGGGACCCGATGGGAGGCTGGTCCCTCACTGTGGCCCTCTGCACCATGGTGGTCCAGGCCAGGAGTGGAGCCCAGAGAGCACAGAGGGAGAGGAAGAGGTGCTCAGATCTGGAGAGGGAACAGGACGTGAAGAGGGAGAGGGCGGGAAACCACACAGGGGATGAAGAAGTGGCGGGAAGTGACACATGTGGTGAAGAGGAGCTGATTCCCGGTGTGAGGAGGAGGATGGAGGTGGAGAGGAAGAGGGAACCTACAAGCACAGGATCAGGAAGTAAACAGGAAGTGAAAGACAGTGAAGTGTTGGTGCATGTGAGGGCAGATCTGTTTGTGAATGCCAGATCCTGGGAGCGAGTGCGCGGGGCTCTGACCACATCCGGACCCCTGAATCTGCAGTGCAGGTACCTGCGAGTGGAGGAGATCTCCGTGTCCAGTATCAAGACTCTGCTGGGTTTGCTCCCTCAGCAGGGGCTTCTGGGACTTGATGTCCGCTACAGTAACATTGGGGTGGCTGGTCTGGCGGAGCTTCTGCCTCTGCTGTCCAGCTTCCCTGCTCTGAGCTCTCTACGTCTGCATTACTGCAACCTGGATTTACGTAGAGAGCAGCCCGACCAGGGGGAGGCTTTAAAGGAATTATCTGAGGGTCTCAAACAGCTGCAGGAACTCAGGCGCCTCAGCCTCACCGCTCTTCGTCTGCCGGGACAACTCAGAGTGCTGCTCAGGTATTACATGATCCTCATCACTGTCCTTTAGCTTGAATCAAACAGTTCTCATTCTGGTATTTCTGCGTAGTGTTTATTAGAGGGGCCAATAGTGTTGATTCCTTAAGGAAATTCAGGTGTTATAGCAGCAACAGGGTAATAAACACAGATACATCAGAACACACACAGGGGTAATGTGTGGTGAAAGTCATATGTGCCTTACACCTCTGTAACGGATTCTTGAATTGAATAATAACGTGATATAAATGCTCTTGTGTGACAGCTCCCTGCCTCAGCCTCTGGAGATCCTGGAGCTGCCGTACCTGAGCCTGAGTCCTGCAGACCTGTCCTACTTGTCCTGCAGCCACCACACCCCCACGCTACAGCAGCTGGACCTCAGTGAGAACCGTCTGGATGAAGACACTCTGAGCTCTATCCGCCGCCTCCTCTCTCAGGCCTCCGGCAGCCTGCTGCACCTGTCTCTGAGTGGATGTGGACTCACTGATAACCTGCTGGGGCTCCTGCTGCCTTCGTTAGGCTGCTGCCGGGCCCTCAGGAGCCTAGCGTTGGCCCTGAACCCGCTCTCCATCGCCGGGCTCATGCAGCTGGTGAGGACGGCGGTGAGGATGCCTTCTCTGCGGCAGCTTCTGTACCCGAACCCTCTGGAGGATTACCAGCCGGGGCTGCCGGAGCTGCCCTCCAGCGCCCAGCTGTTAGACTGGCCCCTGGACGACGCTGCAGATATCAACTTCACCAGCAGCCAGATCAACAGAGCGCTGAAGGAGAGCGGGAGGTCGGACCTGCTGCTGACCTGCGACCTGCTGAACTACGATAAAGACTTGGTGGATTAAAGTACAGGAACAAAGAACACCTGACGATCTAACGATCACCGGGAGAACTTTTGATCTTTTCTTTATCAAGTGATGAAGACTTCTATTGGACTCCTTTGTTTACTTCCTGAACCAAGTGACATTACTACCGAACAATCGCGCTCCTATTGGCTAGCACTCCAACACATTGTATGCTAAGGGGCGGGACATCTGAGTGGTTGACCAATCACAACAGAATGCAGGACTTATGACAGAGTATTTTGACAATTTAGTGAGTATAAAATCTGAGTGTCTCTCCTCCCTCTGAACAGGACGCATGGAGGTGAGGTGCTTTAATGAAATGGTGCTCTACTACTCTAATAATTCTCCTTGTTGTATACATGAAATTGTCAGACACGCTATCATCAGGATGACATTTTTTACCCTCTTGTTATGACAAGTTATGTGCCTTAACAGCTGTTTCTATAAGGCATTAACTCATCAGTGTGTACACACACATCAACACCCTGTTTAATGTGTGTTTCATATGAATTGAATGTGTCTGCATTTAGGATTGTTTCGGAGTGATTCTTTTTGAGCTGTTTTTCCATTTTTGTCTTTTCTTGAACGTCTCCTTTATCCTACAGGAAAGCATTATACTGTTCCAAAATAAATCAGTCTTAAAGCTGATTCATGGGTCTTTTTATTATCTGTAGTACTCTACGTATGACTGCTGCGGGATGAAGTATCGGTGGTACGTCGCCTGCAGCCAGTCTTCCTCTGAAGACAGGTGGAAAGGGAGCAGAGTGACCCGGGGTAACGGGAACGAGACGAAGCTGGGGAAGTGTGTGAGGAAGGGACGGTGTCTCAGGGGAGGCAGAATTATACCTGAGGGGTGAGGAAATATTAGTGACCAGTGTTTGTTTGTGTACAGTTACCATTTTAAGATTGAATTGAAGTCTTACCTGGCGGCCTCCAGGTCCTGGCCATGCTGTGAGTCTCTCCCAGACGCAGGATTGGTTGAGAGCTGCTGCACAATTAAACGTAGCGTCAAAGTAAAACACCTTTAGCAATGGAGACCGTTATTAACCTTGTATGACCTTTACATACCAGTCATACAGGGGCATCAGAACTGTGTTTTTGGGACCATCAGGAGCCACACATCGGGCCTTCCTGTACTCCTCTCTCCGCACAGAGCAGAAGTAGTTCAGCATGTCCACCATGCTGACGGCCGATGGGTCCAACCTCCCTGAACTCCTGAGGTTCAGACACCTGGCATGTTCCTGGAGGTGTGGAGGAAGAGGGAATTACATGTACAGCTCCAGCAGTTAATCACCTCGAGCGGTTAGCCAGAACGGACACCATGCCCGTCAACAACACGCGTGCATTCCTGACTCAGCGGTCAGCGTAAAGGACAGCAGAGGTCCTCTCAGTTTCAAACACCTGCTCTGGGCTTTTGTCACGCTCACAAATACTCTGATCGATGGCCATACTGAATGTGAGAGAGGTTTCCCAGATGGATAAGATATTTTAGGAAGAGGGAGATTTCAGTACAACATGTTGGTGTTACTTTGTATTTGGACGTCCACTCCTGCAGCCAGGACGCGGCTCTGTCGTGGAGGCTGCTCCAGGTGTTAGACGGGTCCGATTTCCAGCTCTCCAGCTCCGGTAATAGCCACGTCTCAGGCTCAGTCACAGTTAACGCAGTCAGCTTGCTAAGCACTGTTTCTCTATTCACAGGAGAGAAAAAAATGACATTCATTCATTCAAACATGGATTACAGCCGCCTAGTTTTCAGTGGTTTCTACTTACTAGTTAATACACCCCGTTGCAGTGAAAGGAGGCTGATAAGTTAGCCCTTTATGTAAAGACTCACCTGAGACCCAGCTTTTTGAAAGCCAGCAGTGTTAGAAGCTCCCTCACAAACTCATAGCTGGCAGATCTGAGACGCAGCAGCAGATTCAACGTCTCCACCAGAGCGGCTCGAATCCCAGCCGACTGAAACACACAGGAAACACAATCATATCCTGTACTTTAATTACACCGTGGTTAACCTCTACTCAGGATGCATAGTACCAGGGGGGGTTTGATGAAGGTGTGCAGCAGGTGGAGGAGGCCCTGGTAAACCTGGTCTGAGTTCTGCAGGAGGCTCTGGCTGCGCAGCGCCTGCAGAGCGGAGAGGAGCTTCAGCCTGGAGGCAGAGCGGCATGAGAACAGATGCTCCAGCAGCTGCAGGGAGAAGCACTCTGGAGACAGATCGCTGGGGAGGCTCTGCACACACACGCACGCACGCAGCACGCACGCAAACACACACACACACACACACACACACACACACACACACACACACACACACACACACACACACACACACACACACACACACACACACACACACACACACACACACACACACACACACACACACACACACACACACACACACACACACACACACACACACACCCATTGATAAACAGGCCAGTAGTGTGTGTGCATGGATGGCGTAGATACAGATGCTCAGCGTAGGTTACCCTCTTCTCAGGATACAGCTCTTTAAACCAGGCTGCGTCTGCAAACTGTTTGAGGAACGTCGGCAGCACGGGGTTGGGTTCCCGTGGCGGGGGTTGTGATGGAGTCCTTGGAGGACGAAGAGGAGGAGGAGGACGAAGAGGAGGAAGAGGTTCTGGTTCAGGTTCCTCTTTTGGAGGAATGAGCTCTGGAGGCTACAGGGAGATATGATGTGACAGATGAGAGCTGCTGTGGTTTCTCTCTGTGGAATAAAGATAATATGCTCTCACCTTTTCATACGTCTTTACTCTGACTGGTTTCCGAGGTGTGACTCTGGCAACAAGTTTGAATTTTTTCAGGGTTTTTGGGGCCGGGATCGTTGCTGGAGCCTTTTTCTTCTGCTGTTTGAGAAACAGAACAACACATTCCTCTTTTTCTAATCAAAGAGGACATTCTGCTGATGTTGAGTTTATATTGTAGTCTGAAACCAGAGCCCACTAAAATGCAGAATATAGCCTCTTAACAACAAACTCTCTGTTTTTTAAAATAATTTTATAATCTTACCTTCCTTTTCACAGCTATCTGTACTATAGGTTCGGGGTGGACCTCCTCCTCCTTTGGGGCAAGAGGGCTTCGGGGTTTATTGTGATATGGATCAGGATCAAATGAGGCTATCTCAGGTTTAACTGGGTCAAACGTATCTCCTAAATCAACCTGAAAACACACAATTATCCTATTAATTTACTCCCCTGAATAAGCAGAATGTGCATAAAGCTCAAAGGGAGAAACCTTAATATTAAGAGGCAGCCCGTAGAGTATCTTCATGTAGTTTTCAAACGCCTGTTTACTGGTCTCCTTCGTCCTGCGAGGCTTCGGCTTCCGGCTTTCCACTGAGCCTTGGAGGAGCGCTGCGAGGTCCATGCTCAGAATCACTGAGCTCACACACTGCTAAACAGATGGAGAAGATATTTGAACACAGTCTGCAGAATGCAATGGCAAGCAGGTCTTCCAGTTCACACACACCTTCTGTTCCCACATGTCATCTGTCAGGAATATGTTCCTGGTGATTATTTGCAACTCTTCTTCCTCATCTTTAGCCGGGCTTTTATTCCTGTTCACACCACAGTTGCTATGAGGACTGGTTTTGTTTTATTTGAATATCTTGTGTGAATAAATCTTACTTTTTTTGCATCTTGAGCACAGGTGTGTCAGGCTGGGGCTTGGCACAGTTAATGTGCAGGAGCTGTGGGAATACAACAGGATTACATGGGTTTATATTTCGCAGTTTGGGTTAAAAATGACCCTGCAAATCCCTCAGACAGGCTGGAAACTGCCCGGTTACCATCTGTTGATAATCATGAGGCAGGAACTTTGTGCAGTCCATCCTGTACAGATCCCCTCTGATGCTGAGGAACACCTCCCCTCCAAATCCAGCGTAACACACACACTCAGGCACTGCGTTCAGCTGCAGGGTCCTGAACACACACACACACACACACACACACACACACACACACACACACACACACACACACACACACACACACACACACACACACACACACACACACACACACACACACACACACACACACACACACACACACACACACACACACACACACCAGAATTACTGAATGATCTTTACATCTGTAATACAATAGTGATGCTAAGTCATTAGGGACTCATTCCTGCACCACTCAATTGATCTGGCAGCTCCTACCTGATGAGCTGGTTCTCCTCATTCCAGACACACACTGTCCCGTCTGCACCGCTGGAGACAAACACCTCCAGATCCGGGCACACGCACAACCCTGCAAAGGAAAACACTCCGTCACACACACACACACACACACAAAGCATCCTTCAGTAACAAACAAACAAACTGTTATAATGACCTGTGAATGAGTCTGAATGTCCTTCACTGGGTTGGTGATGCACCTGGCTGAGGTCCAGGAGGTTAAAGTGTCTCAGGGTGTAGGCTCCAGTATCAGGGTCCTGACAGGTGAGGGGCAGCAGGGGCCCCAGAGCAGACATGTGGAGCTGAGGCTGATCACAGTGCAGACTCAGCTGCTGTATCAGACTCTCCTGCAGGTAAGGGTTCACTCTCCACACCACCACCGTCCGGTCCTCACCTTAGAGAGGGGGTATTATCCTGAAAATGTAGAACTTTTGTAGAGCACACAAAGTCAATAATGTTGTTTTGGACAGTACCTGCTGTGAGGAGTAGTCCGCTTTCAGGAAGTGCCAGCATTGCATTGACTCTCCGTCCGTTATGTGCCGGCGTCCTTTGTAACACCTTCCCGTTATCAAGACTCAGGACACTCACACAGCCTCCACTCTGGCCGAGGACGATCAGAAACCTGTTGGGTACAGTCAGCTGAAGTTAGGATGCTTTACCTGATAGTATATTACCATAACAGATATTTAAAGAAGCCCTATTCTGCTATTCTTTCAGATAAAATGCTCACTTGTTCTTGTCATCATCTAGCTCTGCATTCCTCTTGTGTGTGCTTCCTCTTCCCTGCTGCAAACTCCTCCACTTCTCCACAGATTGTTGTGTTTCGGACACACAGCTGTACAGGACCAGGCATTGGGCCGGGCCAGGGGGGGGCAGAGTCTGAGCGTCATTCTCAGTCACATGGTCTCTACGCTGCCAAGCCCCCTGCCCTCTCCCGTTCCACTCTTGCATCACAGTGATGGGGTTAGTGAGCGTACTGGCCTGGAGCAGTGCACCTGTGTGGCTCAGAGCCATCACGATCTCTCTCTGCAGACAGTAATCTGCACACAGGATCCTCTGATGAGCTCTGAAGGAAGTCAGCACTGATCCTGTTCCGGCAGCCACCAGCATGATGTCACTTTCACCGCTCAAACACAGGACACGTTTGGGGTAAGGAGCTGGAAATGGAGTCACTAAGATCTGTCTTAGAGGGGCTCCTTCTTCCCCTCTGATTTTACAGTGCAGGCTGTACAGGGATCTAATGGTCCAAACATCCACTCCCTGCTGAGAGAAGGAGAAGAAGGCATCTCCCTTTGTATTTCCTCCTACACATAACAGAGGGTTTTCCTGCTCGGTGTGAACAACCTCCACCACATCCCCGTCTGTAAGGCTCCAGCACCGGATCGTACAGTCAGCAGAGGCCGACAGCAACATGCTGATCCCCGGGCAGAAGAACAGAGAGCTCACCACACCTGTGCACAAATAAAACACCCTGTTTATTAAAGGCATACAGACATTAACCTCTGCCTGCAGTTCTTGTCTCCTTCAGCTTTGTAACCTTTAATTTGCAACTTGTACACTACTATAAATATTGGACCTTACCCTAACCCAACTG
Source organism: Eleginops maclovinus (assembly GCF_036324505.1). Classification (NCBI taxonomy): domain Eukaryota; kingdom Metazoa; phylum Chordata; class Actinopteri; order Perciformes; family Eleginopidae; genus Eleginops; species Eleginops maclovinus. The sequence goes on from NC_086369.1 coordinate 646,424, forward strand.
CAGCAAAATAGCTTCCTCCTCACTACGGGACCCCCATGATGAGCCAATAAATGAGGCCAATGAGGCAAGAAGATAATAAATTGTTAAGACTTTACCATTATGTCCAACAAAGGCCATACGAAGGTCCCAGTCTGGACCCCACACTCTGATGGAGAGCTCCATTGATGCAGTGATCAGACAGTCCAGCTGGGAGCAGAACACCATGGCAGTGATGTCTCTGTGAAACACAACATGTGGTAGAGCCCCCACACACACACACTGTAACACTCCTGATGTGCTATAACATTTTTGTTATGAATACCATGTGCCTACTTTGTTACATTTTTAATATGCAAGTCTTTTCTTTTTACTTGCTAAAGAAAAAATCATTTGATCTGATAGACAAACACACACACCGTGAGCACAGATCCCTCTTGTGCTGCAGTACCTTCCCAACGTCGAGATCGATCACTGTCACGACTACCCCGCTCACCACAAAGGCTCTGTGGGGCCGGTCAGACCGCGGCGGGGCCAACGCCATGTGAGTGAATGTTCTGTTCTGCAGCTCCTCCGTGATCTTCAGCTTACACCTCATGAGCATCACGGACCACACACACACATTCCCCTCGCCGGCAGTCACCAGCTCTGAGGAGTGATCTGCAGCCTCACACACACTTATGTCCAGGGCATCGTTTGCAGCCTCCACTGGTTGTAGATCCTCATCCAGGAGTGTGAAGACTGGCCCCGGGCCCCAGCCCACCAAACAGCCAAGGGTCTTTGAGGCTGTCAGGCCCAGGAAAGGGAAGTATTGTGAGGAGGTATGTGTGTGGCCGTCGGCTCCGTAGAGGCTGGCTGTGTTGTCTGAGTGGAGGCTGATGAAGGCAGCATCAGCTTCAGAGAACAGCAGGAAACGCACCGGGCTGTCGCAGGGGAAATGATGCAGGCGATGGAGACCATGAGTGAACACACACTGCCGACTCTTAGAGGGTTTCACCTGGAGACAGACACAGAGAACGCATATATAAGGTGTCTGAAAGTCAGTATGCATCATGGAGACATGGTCTACCTTGCTCGTATGTTGCGTCCTTTCATTCGGTGTCCTGTTCTCTTGGGACATCAGGGTGGGATGGGGGACCAGGACTGTTGTTGTTCTCGTCTCCTCCATCACTTTCTAACAGATCTCCTGCAAACATTGATTCTGGGAACATCTACAACAAAAACCTCTGGTGTTTAGATGGCAGTGCACTCTAAAGAATCTTAAAAAGATTGATATTTTATATCAATAACTTTGGATTTTCAGTTAACGTGGATATCTTATGTAAACTGGTTAAGCTATTCTATTACAAAAAAATATCAGATATTGTTTGGAAATTTGGGTGAAATAAATGCTATTTACAGGCAGAAATGTTAGATACACGACTTAAAAAGTGGGATATTAAATAATGATCATAAGACACCCAAACAACAACCAATAAAAACATCCCGCATCTTAGCTACTGTGAAGCTAAAGGCTATTGTTTGGCTTCAGTTTAAAAGGTGGACAAACGTTAACGTTGTTTACCGTTCAGCAAATAGCATACAGTCTGTGATCTTAACAGTTTTAAGTTACCTAAGGTAAAAGAAAGCATGAACAATGTTAGCATACCTGCTTTGAGAAAAGTTCCGTTTTCTAGGCTCCAGGGGCTACCTCTCTGTTGCTAGGCGACGGGTTGCTAAGCTACCTCCATGGCAACAGGTCTCAAAACTCCGGCGGCAAAAATATGAGCAATTTCTAATGTATATTTGTTTTAATAAACTGATAAATAACAGTATTTATAAGTATATAAGTACATATGATTAACCATAGGGCTATTCTTTTTAGGACTTTATTTTACTGATGATTTTCTGCATTATATAGGCCTACCAAAATCCAGTGGAAAAATTGGCTTTTTGTAGAGCTAATGTGATGCTAACCGGGTTAGCATAGATTATCCGCATTTAAATTGTTGTCATTTTCAAAACACACTTTCCACAAGAACACATCAGAATTAAAAACCACAAACTACAGACAGCATCAGTTTAATGTATCAAAAAGTAAAGTTGTTAATCCATACAAATATTTTATATTCACATCTAACAGTATAAATATTTAAACCAACATTTATTAAAGGTTTCACATAATGGAAGATAATTAATGATATTGTGGGTCGTTTAAATGATCTTTGGTATTTAGCTACCTTCTTATAATCACTATGTGAAATTATTTTGCAAGAAATTGAACAAAAACAGATTTATAAATTGATCTTTATGCATGTCCAGAGTTTTAAAAACAGTAGCTTCAAAAGGCTTCAGTGACCAAACTGTCCAGCTTCTCCTCCTCTTCAGTACCGGACACAGTCAAAGTTCTCGTGAAATACTGCATCTCTATCTTTCCTGACTTGTGAGCCACAGCTACTCCTGAGTATGTGTTTTGTTGTCCTGAGTCTCCGAACACAGTCATGGCCGTCACACTGAGAGTAGAAAACATATATCAGTAAGACATCACTCAGGAAAATCCTCCCTCTTCCTGAAGATGTTACCTGTCAGAGTCCAGCCTCTCCGTCACCATGGGCTGGGTGTCATTTCTCAGCAGGTCCCAGATGTGGAGGTTAGACGCTCCGTCCAGAACGCAGAACACTGAGGGTCTGGTTTGGTTCCACTGCAGTGAAACCACCGGTTCTCCAGCGGTACTGTTCCTCCACTCTGACACAGGCTGCTCCTGATTCACCGCATGAAGCCGGATGCTGCCGTCCCCACAACCCACCTGGGAGAGAAATACTGCATTTATACTGGGGGAAATTAAAGTCAATTAACCATATTTCCTTTCATTTCAGGGAGGTGCATTCTCACCAAGAACAAGTGTTTCCTGAAGGGAGAGAAGTGGATCGAGGTGACGTCAACAGGTCGCACTCCGGCCTCCTGAAACCTGTAAAACCTCGGAGAAGCCTTCAGACCGTGACTGGTTTCATGGTTAACCAGACCCTAGAGATAAAGGGTATCAATCCCACATCACTAAATGACCCAAAAGAGCATTTGGTTGGATATTCTCCAAGACTCTGCTTACCATGTTGGTGCCGATAAAGAAATGGTTGGAGTCTGTTGGGAGGAATTTAAAATTAAGAGTTTGTAGCGTTGCTGTTTTCGCTGCATCTCGTGGCGACACCCTAAGAGGAGGGAAAATGCCAAAAAGAGAGGTCAAAGGTTACCACATGCTGGGCCAAAAACAAACCGCCGCAGCGTACAGTGGAACATGACACTCCATCACAGATATGTGTCCATCAGATGTTGTGGTGACAAAAACACGGCAGAGCAGCTGTTTTCCGCTGGGAGGCGCTGACAGGTTATTTTGAGACGTGATGGATGATCATCCCGGGCTGTTTATCAATCTCACCTCTCAGTGGTGAGCAGGACGGAGCTGTGGAGTAACTTCACTTTACCGCCTGGCCTCAGACCTGCAGCAGACAGAGAGAGAGATGAAGCTGCTGCAACATGTTGGAGAAAGATGGCCCAAATCCAAACCGACCCATACATCCTAGTTAGGACAGTTCTTGTTTTTGCTGGAGAGAGGAGTTAGTACCAAAGCTTGCAACACCACCTTAAAGACATGTTTGTAGGGGTCTGTTTCGAATTGGTCCAAAGAGTCTCTTCCAGGAAAAGTGGAGGTGTGGGAGGCTTTAAAACATGACCTGCTTACCTAGATCTGTTGGAGAGCCGGCCTCGTTGGCTTTAGGGAGCTCCAGCACCACCTACAGGACACAGAGGGGAGCACATGCCATCACATCAGGGCATTAAAAACATTAAAATATCTGGGTATGAATTAAATGTTAATATGTGATTAAATAATAATAATTCTGCTGCTGGAAATACATTTCCCAGGTGTTTGGGTAGATGTTAACATTGAGGATAATGTTACTGTAAATCTATTTAGCTAGGAGCTTTTTTGGGGGCCTGTATTTGATTACATTTCCACAAATGAGCACTATTAATAGTAGGTCGAATTACCTATCAGCTGTTTCTGTTTGCCTCTTACAAGTGGGTGTACAGAACTACTAATGTATGTCTGTTAATTCTGCAGAATTTTTCTTTTTAGTATCTGAACCTCTTGTCCCCTCCTTTAAATTGTCCCACAGTTTAAAAACCTCTGGTGTAATGAACATATTTGTGAAATTTGTTGTCCAACTCACCCAGAAGTTTAAAACCCCGACTTCATCCAGAGAGGCGAGCTGGAACGACAGTCCTGACGACTCTAGATCATGACACAGAATCACTGTGAAACACCTTTATAAACTGATACACAACATCTTAAATGAGTGTGTTATTAAACCTGAATTATTGACATACCTTCCTCAGATGCCAGCAGGGGAATGTCTGAGGAAGTGGAAGGGACAACTTCTACAGACGTCACGGAGGAGAAATGTCCCGAGCCGGACATCAATGCGTCTGTGTGGACACGAGAGAAGATATCATCAAACACTGAATCTAACAAGATTGTTTGGAGTGTGTGTGTGAGACAATACCAGTGGAGAAGGTGGGCTGTCTGAAGGTCCACTCCCCCTCCCCGATCTTCAGGCTGTAGTGATCCTCAGTGTTCTCCCTCAGGTCCCACAGCAGCACAGAGCCCACGGAGGTTCCTGCAAACACCAGGACGGCTTTCCCAGGACTGAAGCAGCAGCACTGCACCTGCAGCAGAGAGCAGACTACTGTCAGAGTGTGTGTGTGTGTGTGTGTGTGTGTGTGTGTGTGTGTCTTTGTGTGGTTAGTTTTAAGCGGTAGACGAAGCTTAGATGGATTGCATAAAATTCTGAATTCAAACCAAACAGTATGGACCTCAGATTCGTAGATGAGGACCCTCTGAGGCGTGGACGGCTCCCAGATGTTCCAGATGCAGATGATGGTGCAGCTATCCAGTCTCACGGCGCTGGGTGTTTCTGTTGGGCGATGCACGGACATCATGGTGTGTCTCTGCACCGGAGAGAAGCGGAGCAGGCTGATGCTGCGACCTGCCAATGACAAGCAAATCATGGTTCAATGAGTGGGAAAAACTGCCTGAAAACAGCTGCATTAATACAGGAAAAAGTAAACATTAAAGGGGTTAAAGAGGTAGCATAACAACAACAACAACAACAATACTTCACCTGTGCAATAATAATTATTATTATTATGTGTACCGTAGAGAAAAGGCAGCTTGGTGTTGAGCAGTAGACTCCCGTCACTGAAAGACATTGTGTCTGCCGGAGACTTCAGCTTCTTCAGGGACGTCCTGTCAGCTCGATGCTCCTCCAGCAGCACCACCATCACCTGGACCAGACAAAAAGACGACAGACATTTAGTTTAGGTTTCATTTCTACACAGGAAGTCTTTTTTAAAGTGTTTATAAAGATACCTGAGAGGCCGAGCGCAGAAACGCTGTGAGACGCTGAGAGTCGAAACTCATTTCACTTTTGTCCTGAGCTTCTCTGGAGAGGTTTGGATCTGAAGAAACAAAGAATAGTTGACATGTAAACACTTTGTTTGTTAGAGATTTGTTTTGTTTTGGTAAATTAGAGCATGCATTAAAAGAAGGAAGACTAATGTTCACTGTAAGAGACAAGTGAAAAACAAAAGCCATGCAGAAAGGAAAAATTAACACACACAAGAAATATGATTAAAGAAATAGAAATAGTAAATAAATGATAACTAAAAAGATAACAATATTACAACATAAATAAGACTAAATAAGAATAAGAACTGTAATAAAAATAAATACAATAATAACAACAATCATTTCAAATAATAATAATACAAAATGACAAAGAACTTAAATCAGCTTGTGCAAAATTGTGTGAATAATAAACAATAAAAAGGCGAAACAGCAGCAGGAATTATGGGGGAATTTATCCTATTAACAAACTGTACAAAGAGACTCCATGTTTTCCCAAATGCATACGAAGAGCCGGGCATGAAAATCTGATCTCTGCATTTAAAGAGGTCCTAGTTTCGGTTGGTTAATTATTGCTGATGTAGTTTCAATATCTCCCAATAGGATGCATGTGGATGAGATTTGCAGGAGCATTATAGGTTTGTATTTCTTACCCCCACAAGGTCCACTGTGCTCTGGAGGATGCTGCGTCCACTTCTCACACACGTCTGTCTCCTCTGTCTGGATGTCTCTGTCCACGTTGTCCTCATTGCACTGAACGTAAGCCTGGGGAGGGAAAGAACATTCAGACATGGACTATAGAAAGTTATTCTGCAGGGGATACTTTGCTTTCCTCTATTATAGACTGGTTTCCATCTCTGTTTCTTATTATCGCTGAGATGCAGAGAGATTAGATCCTGACCTGCTTTGTGTTTTCTGTCCCAAAGGTTCTGATGTACATGTCGTACTCGTTCACAGGAGGCAGTTCCAACAGGGACGCAGTTGTAGAGAAATCCAGATCAATGAGGCGGAGAAGCTCGGTGCTGCGCTTCCTGTTGATACGAGAAATGCACATTGAAGACCACATGGAGAAGAAGATTACAAGCCCCCCATGAGTCAGAGTGGAAAGTGAACTTACTTCTGTTTCGAGGCTACTTTCTTGCTGACTTCGCGCTGCTTCGCCGCCACAAAGTCGATAAACTTGCCGCGCTGTGAGTCTACGCTCTGCGCCTTCTCTGATCCTGTAGAAGCAGCAGTGAAGATGCATCATGTGAGGGATGATGTGCAGTCCATTGTGTGTCATGGATGAAAAACAAATAAGGTAGAAACCTCTGGACCATCTGGGCCTCTCCTCCTCCTCGGTGCTGCTGATCTCTCTGGACTGAACCCTCTGGTTCTCCTCATCCATGGCTCTCTGGATCGCCTCGATTTCTTTCCTCCTTTGTGCCGTCACTTCCTCATTCTCTTCTAAAACCTCTGAAGGCTCCTTCTCGTTCTCTCCTTCTTCTGGGCTCTCATCCATCTCCTCAAAATCCTCTTCATAATCCTTCAAGCCGAGAAGTATTGTCATTTATAGCCCAAAAAAAAGAGCACAAACTTTGCAATAATGTGTGTGAATACTCACCAGTTTCTGAATGATTACAGCATGCAAAAATAACACAGAAACACTTAGATGGGGAACTAAAAAACAACCAAAATCTGTGCTACAGGACTCAGCCTGAGCATGTTTTATTACCTCAAAGTCGTCTTCATAGTCAGCCAAATCTTCATCCTTTGCAGCCTGCAGACGTGAGTTACATGCATAAAGTAGAACCTATCTTAGATACTTCAATACAACATTTCCTAGGGGTGATGCAGCATGCAGTACAGGTGGTATACGTCCAAACAGCAAACAAAAACACCAATGCTTGCAAACTGAATAAAAAAGCACAGGTTCTGCTGCGTCTCTAAGGTCCTGTACCGTTACTACATCCTGATACAAGGAGGGAAAAGAGAGTTAGGGAGACATAAAGATAACATAAATTGATCTACAGGTGAGAGTAAACAGGCTCACACACCTCACTTTTAGTGTCGTGACTTTTGTCCGACTCTTTCTCAGACCTCCTGGAGCCAGTCCGGTCTCTTTGGTGATTTTTCTCCGGTTCTTCCTCCTCTCTGTGCTTCCTCTCTTTTTTTTTATCCCGTTCTGTTTGCTCTCTGTCAGCACCATGACGCCTGACCTTCTCCACTGACCCCTTCACCTCTCGATGTTCCCTGGATCTGCTGTCATGCTTTTGCTTTTCATCCTAGGAGGAAAGCCACAAATCCACAACATGACACAAGTATTTCCAAGGATGTCTTTTTAGCCTTTGCAGTCCATTTACATGTACAAAAACAGCTATAGAATAGGGCCTCTTAATTTTTTTTTTGGTACATGCCAAATAGCTATGAACGATCAGTTTTCCTGCAGATACTGACATGGTTTCCTCTCTCTTTGTGTCTCCTCTCTTTCTCCTCTTTACGTCTCTTCTGTTCCTCTTTGTTCTCTGTAATCAGAAAGTGATATGTTAATAATAACCCTCTAATTCAAGATAAATCTGTTCAAATGGATGCAACCTTACCTCCTTCCTCCTTCACTTCCACATGCTTCCTCTCTCGTCTCTCTCGTTCGTTCTTCTTGTCTTCATCTTTGTCTCTCTCTCGATGTTTCTCTCTTTTCTCTCGGCCCTGCTTCTCCCTCCGTTCTGTTTTTCCTTCTCCACCTTCCTCATTTCTCCGTCTCTCCTTCTCTTTCCTGTGCTCTCGTTCTTCTCGTCGTCTTTCCTTGTCTCTGTCTTCCCTCCTTCTGTCCCTGTCCTCCTTATCTCTGTGTCTTTCCTTATCATCATCGTACCTCTTTCTTGTCTCTTCATGTCTATCTCTTTCCTTGTCAGCTCTTCTATCCCGGGATCCCTCTTTCCGTCGATCTGCATATTTGTCTATTTCCTCTCTATCTCGCCTCTCCCTCGGCTTGTCTTTCTCTTGTCTGGAGTCCTTCCCTGGGTCTCTGCGAGGTCTTTCTTCAGATTCCCCTCCACAGTGCTTTCTCTCATTGTCATCTCGTCTCCTGACATTGTCATCCATGTGTCCTCCCTCCTAGAAAAAACAAAAAATAAATAATCCTATACTACAACCTTTGAAATTTCAAAAGATCCAGGCCCATAATGCTAAACATGCTCCTGTTATGTTAGATATGCTTATCCTTAGACAAAATGTAAATACAGTCGTACAGAAAGGTTTCGAAATGTGATTTAAAATATCAAACAGCCTCTCCTAAAATGGCATTTTTCTCTCGACCATCTTGTCAAATAAACATTTAAAACAAGCTTTTTATTTACTTTTAATGCTATTTTTGAGTTAATATATGTCTTTAGTAATGGTTAACGCATTTATTTATAACAAAAACATGTTTTAAATTACAACTGAAGGTGTGACCCTGTAAGGGAAACCTTTAAAGCCTGGGAGAGGAAGTGAAACACCTGTAGGTCACATGACACACAGGAAATTATATCATCAAGCCATGTGCTACAGCCAGACCAAAGATAAGTCCTCTCGTCATATTTTACAATCTTAAACAAGTGTGGTGCCCTGACCAACACAACCTTGTTACTCATGTAATCAGAATAAGACAGATTTATATTTCTTTAGTTATTTATGTAAGTCTGTCGCAGCCTCAAAGGTAGCATTACATTCTGCAGCGAGCATTACTTCAACAGGTAAACATTAGCATTGATTTTGAACTCTGCTAGAGTCATTACAGTAACAGGGTTGCATTTCCTGTAGTATAACGTCTTATCTTTAGTAAATGTTCATTTACAATATCACATAATCTATATGGTTTAAATGTATAACTGTACTTCCAGATTCTGCAAAGTTTTCAATTCAATTCTAAGGAGCTTTATTGGCAGGACCAAGGTAACAAATAAAAAGAACACCAAACACACATGTTAACGATCATGCAGCACAACTGCAACACCTCAAACATACATGCCAACAATAACATGTAATTATAAATGTAAGTAAAGCTTTCCATAACTCACCCTGATGTGTTTTCTCAGGTCAGCTGGTGTCCATGTGTCTTCCTTGGTTATTTTCTAATAAAACAATAGATATTAATATCTAGATGCCAGACTCAACATTAACTGGAAGACATTAACCTATTTTAATGACACTTTGGTGTAAAACCCCCATATTAATCCATTCATTTCCACAAAAAAACTAACATTTCTTCTTCATAACAATCATTTACCAGAACTTACACGACCTTTTACTGAGCAGAAACATGACCTATAAAAGCCTGTATGAGCTAAAGTGACAGCTAAAGCACTTACCTTGTCACTGCTCATGTTTTCATGTGTTTATTTATAGTTTAAAATTATTTTAAACGCTGAAAGGCAACTCATATGTTTGTAACGACGCCGCCATGATCGTACATCTGTTGTGCGCAGGCGCAGTTTGTCGAAACCAAGGAGCTCGCGTCATTTTTGCATGACAACAGAATTATTAATCGAGGGCAGAGCGATCGCGGGAATCAACAGCAGTTTCCATGCCAACGGTGGATGAATATGGAAGTGCTGCTTTAAGTCTATATGATATAAAATGTGTATTTCTTAACAAACTGCATTAAAATGTCGTTGTTCAACCATTATATTGCTATTGATTACCGTTTGAGTTTATTTAAAAATCTGCTTCATGTAAAAGTCTGGCTGTTAATCGATTTCTCTGTGCTTGACATTACAAACCCTTTCCTATTTTAGCCATGGATGTAATAATCTTAACCGTTGGAATTCAAAAGTTAGCTGGCTAATTGGCTCCAAAAAGGATAACGCTTTTTCTGAAAAACAGACGATTTAAATGCTTTAATTCTTATTTGACAAACCTACTTTACATGGATGTGTAAAGATGTAGAGGAGCAACCCGTCGCCGAGCATCAGAGACGAACTTTTCCCACATGCTAAATTTTCATTGTTTTTTAGCTTAAATTGCTACCTAATCGACTAAAAATAATACATCCAGACTGTGTTTACCCCAAATGGTCACCAGATGACAGTGTTTCCTCTTTATCCGGGCTTTTGGAGACGCTGTGAGTTGACGATTATGTTTTGAAACCATGTTTTTATTCCACTTTTTAACTAGTTTATCTAACATTTCTGCTGTAAATGGTCTTGTTCTTATATTGTATGTACAATTCATGTTCCAGACGACAACGTTCACATCAGGGGTAGACATATCAAGTAATACAAATAACATCAACTAAATAAAGAACAAATTCAAAATACTGTTTCATATTTCAGATTAAATACAATTAGTTTTGATTACCTTTTTATTCTGAATGATTTGAATAGTTCTACTATATAACTTTACTTCTAGTCTTATCCACATAATATTACATAAATAGCATTTATTTCCCAACAATTTACAAACATGTAGAATGTTCTTGTAATAAAAGTGGCTACCAGGCTGTGTTTACTGTACTGACCAGCAGGTGTCAGTGTCCCCCCTGTTTCTCCGGGCAGGGAGCGCTCAGTGTGATGTGATCCCTGTGCGTCTTTGGGAGAGCAGCATTTAACCTGAGTGGAGGCAGAGAGAGAGGAGCCGCGGACTGGATCAGCTGTGCATTTTAACCAAAGGGAATGTATTCTAGTCACTAGAAGGGGGTCAATGCCAACGACTCCCCCGAGGCAATGGGCTCGTGTGCAGGGGAGCCAACGTGAGAGCACGGTGTTACCAAAATCTTTATTTTTAAAACACTTTGGAGCTCAGAGACATGTCTAAGGACAGCATGAAGGATCCAGGATTCCATTCCCCTAAGGAGAATGGACATGCAATAACCTCGCCCTCCGACCCCCCGCTGTGTGCCACCAGCGAGCTCACACACACCTGGATGCACGTCGCCAAAACCTTTGTGATTATTTTCCCTATCTACGCATTGGGATATTTCGAGTTCAGCTTCAGCTGGCTGTTGATTGGACTTGTGATCTTCTTCTGGTGGAGGAGGAACACTGGAGGGAAACACAGCCGGCTGAGGAGAGCTCTGGATCTGTTCGAGGAGGAGGAGGAGAGGGGCTTCAAGCAGAGCATCAACACCTCGGATCTGCCTCCATGGGTAAGAAAACAGTGTGGAGATGCCCATATTCCTCCATCCCCAAGTACTCAGATCTCTTACTCTTGGTAAAAGTAGAAATACTACATTGTAAAGTAGATTTACTCAATTAAATATATGTTCCCTTTAGTTGCTAGGCAGATTAGGATTAATGATGGTAAATATAATCAGCCCTTAAATCAGTCTTTAGTTCACCTGGAGTAAATCCAGCAGCTACCCTGCAAGATCTGAGTACTTGTACTTTACTCAAGTACAAGATCTGAGTACTTGTACTTTTACTCAAGTACAAGACCTGAGTACTTCTACTTTACTCAAGTACAAGACCTGAGTACTTCTACTTTTACTCAAGTACAAGACCTGAGTACTTCTACTTTACTCAAGTACAAGACCTGAGTACTTCTACTTTACTCAAGTACAAGACCTGAGTACTTCTACTTTACTCAAGTACAAGACCTGAGTACTTCTACTTTACTCAAGTACAAGACCTGAGTACTTCTACTTTACTCAAGTACAAGACCTGAGTACTTCTACTTTTACTCAAGTACAAGATCTGAGTACTTCTACTTTACTCAAGTACAAGACCTGAGTACTTCTACTTTACTCAAGTACAAGACCTGAGTACTTCTACTTTACTCAAGTACAAGATCAGAGTACTTCTTCTCCTCTGCTCTTCCCTCTTGATCTGTTTCGGTGAAGTATTTCTGTGCACAATATTTCTGAGTTTCCAAGAAGAATCAGCTGACCAGAGGAGCTGTAAAGCTGTGATGAAGCAGCTGTCCCCCCCCCCCCTCCCCCCAACACACTGACATTGCACAGGCTAAATTCAGCAGGGTACAATGGTAAACCAGACACCACGCTGTAAGGGAGGCATGCCCACTGAGTGCCTGATATTTTGGGATTCACACTCCTGCAGGAACTCTGTAAACGGCTGCAGCTTTTATCTCTGGTTAGATAACAACGGGGTCCTGTCAGCGTTTAGTCTTCATCTCCAGAGACCTCCTGAGACTTGCAGCAGCCTCAGTCCGTCACATATATGAATATTTAATCAAATGGCACCCAAACACACAACTCAGATGATATTAAAGAGTCTGTTTTGGATCGTAAGAACCCATGAGATCCCTGATGTCTGAGAGAAGCTGGAGGGGAACATCTGAAAGTAGATCCCTCTCTTTATTTGATCTGAGAGGCGTGTATTCTATTAAAACAGGTGTGCTTAAAAGAGTCCCTATTCTGCTTTTTAGGGGTTTTACCTCTCCTGTTATAAAGGTTTTAGTGCATGTAAGTGGTCTGCAAAGAGTAGTTTCTCTCAGCTTCTTAACCTAACCCATCAGACTCATCCCAGAATCGCAGCTCCACTGGTTTGTCCCGTTCAGAGACCAGTGCTGAAGAGGCTGCTAAATGTGGGCAGAGGAGCTGATGGGAGCAGCAGCTTCCCACTGAGAGGAGAAAAGTGTTACTGGTCAGGGTTGGGACTGATAAGGTAGAAGACTGTGGGCTGTAGTGTCCCAACCGCTCTCTAATAAGCCCCACATTTAGTGTTTAAACTCTCTGCAGACCTACAATGTGTCCCAGAGAATGTGCATGCCAAGCAATGTGTGTGTGACTCTGGGAATACCTGCTGTGTCGGTGCATCCACCTCCCTGATTTACAACCATTGATCAGCGCTGACTGACAGGCTGCAGCGTCCTGTAAACCCTGTCTGGTTCCTCCACTCGAGTCTTAAAGACTTCTTTAAGTTGTGCAGCTGAAGAGAGCTCCAGATAACTGTATTTATCCAGGGTGAGTCATCAGCTGGAGGAGCAGCCACTCTCACTAAAAGTGGCTCTTAGATTAATATGGTTCCAGACACTGACGACTAATTTAAGACCATGTAGACAAGATAGAATGTGAGGATGAAACCCTCTTTATTAGTCACATACATGCACACAGCAGAGCACACACAGTGAAATTGGTCCTCTGCATTTAACCCATCCTAGTACTAGGAGCAGTGGGCAGCTATTGTGCAGCGCCCGGGGAGCAATGGGGAGGGGGGATTGGAGGTGTCCGGTGCCTTGCTCAAGGGCACCACAGCAGGGCCTAGGAGGTGAACTGGGACCTCTCCAAGTAGCAGTCCACTTTCCATATTTCAGGTCTGTTCGGGGACTTGAACCGGCGCCCCTACGATTCCCAGTCCAAGCCCCTACTGACTGAGCCACTGCTCAGACACGAGGCTTGATTTATACAATTAAACAACAGCAGGCGTTAGGAGCATCATCAAACTGTAATTAGTTCAACTATTTTCTGCTCAATTTATTTTATTTATAGAGTGCTTTTAAAAGTTACTCAAAGACTCTACATGTGCAAGTTAAAATACATAACAGATAAATAAATGCTTATTTTAACCAATTAAATGACAGTTTAATGCATTGTGAACTCCATCACACACACACCATGTAAGGAGCATCATCCCCAGTAAACACACAGGCTCTGCTCGATGCATCTGTCACATTTCATTCCTGCAGATATTTTTCTCATTTCCTGCAGCAGTAGAGGAGCGAGGAGGCTGTTCTGAGACAGCTGCTCACTGTCAGGGTGATTTATGGGATATAAAGTACAAGTTTCCTATGTAATAATCAGGAGATACTCTCTGTCAGCTGAGTCAACGGGGCTCCAACACATTGTACGTAATAGGCTGAGCGGGTGAGACCTCTCTTAGCAGGTTGACCAATCACAACAGAGCTGGCCAATTAACCAATCAGAGCAGACTAGGCTCTGGTTTCAGACAGAGGGTGAAAAGAGGGGCTGCTGCACAGGCAATATGAGAAAAATAAAGAGCTTTTTGAACATTAAAGCATGGAGACATGTCCCAAAATACGAATCTGAACCTTAACATGAAACTTCTTCCACTTTAGTTTTTCCTCTGAGGCGGTTAACGCTCTTAGTTTCACTTTGCACTTCACCCTAAATAATATAAACCCCCATTACCACTCCAGCTTTACACTTCAGGAGCAGCAAGCTGAATAATTGGGCTGCTTTGTATACCGCCCATCCCTTCCCCTACATTCACTGAATAAGGTCAGTGTGTCAGGTGTAATAATGCCAGCTCTCTTCCAGAGGATGGTATTATTTCCCCCTCAGTAGGAAAGTAAAGGTCTGAATCTGTAACTTCCTGTGCTCCTGCTCTATCTTCAGTGTGACAGGAACGCTGGAGCAGCACTTCTTGCCGCCTCCATGAGGGATAGTGCTCTCCCTTGTCACACTGCATTTCAAATAACACAGCCTCTATCTTCAGATCAGGAATAAACTCTTTCACTTCCACTCCTGTGGTCTGTTTATCTATTATTTATTAAGGTGCTGTGTGTGCACTGACTGACTTCATCCCGTTACCTTTCCCTCGTGTCGGGTCAATGCTCGATTTACTGTAGTCGTTAGTGGAGATTAATCAAACTGCAGCTCGATAGCAGGGAGGAGATCTGTGGCCGTCTGGACAGGAGAGATTATGTGCTGTTGGGTTCGTTTTGAGAAGTGTTAAAAGCAGAGGTTGATTAAGTCACCCTAATATATCTAAAGGGGTTCTATTCTCCTCACGTTCAGGTTCATGCTCAGACATGTCTCCATGCTTTAATGTTCAAAAAGCTCTTTATGTTTCTCATGTGCTGCAAACCAGAGCCCAGTCTGTGCTCTGATCGGTTAGCTGGCCGGCTGTGTTGTCATTAGTCAATCTGCTTAAAGAGGTCCCGCCCCCTTTAGCCTCTCACGTACAATGTGTCGGCGTGTTCCGTAGTGATGTCACAGAGTTCTGGAACTTTGGGCATTTAGCCTTGGCGGACCGTTCACATGCACTAACAGCAGAATAGAGCCTCTTTAAGATGCCTTAGCTAACACTCAGAATGTGAAGAGTGTGTGTGTACTGATGTCGTTCAAACACCAAAAGACTCTTTTTATAAAGACAGGAGATGAAAGCGATGCATTCCTCAGGTGGTAACGAGAGCTGTGGTGGAGCGACCTTCACTTGAAGAGATGTTTGACTTTGTGTTCTATCAAACAAGGACTTTATATCTCCTGAGACAAACAGTGTCATCCATCAACAGAGACTCTCTTATCTTTGAGTTGTCTGTACTGACGGGGGCAGAAACACTGTTGAATGCTAAGTTTTTAGTGATTGGAAGGAGGCCTTCTCTGCCCTCTTTGGTCTACTTAATAACATCTTTTACTCTTTCTGCACGACATGAGATTCTCCACCTTGGAGCCTCGTATTGAACACAGTCATTTGCCACTTTTAAAACTCAGCGCTCAAAATTCCTGTCAGGCATCAGATCAAATCTCCCCACATCAACCTGCCTTTTAAAGGATGATGTATTACCATTGAAACCATCATATTTCAGTGATTATCTCCTCTCTTTTCTCCACTGCAGGTCCATTTCCCAGACGTGGAGCGGGTAGAGTGGCTGAACAAGGTAAAGCTTTGAGCGGCCGTCGCTCGGATTCGTCCACCTGACTGAAGCTCTCCTTCTGTGAACTGGAGGAAATTGGATGTGCTCTCTCCTCCTCACACTGGGTGGTGTGTGTGTGTCTGTGTGTTGCCTGGCTGTACACGCACACACAAGCACTCTGCAGCACGCTGGACTTAACATGCAGGCTGGCCTCTGCAGCGCTTTGAAATCCATTAACCCCTGTGAATCCCCATGGCAACGACCTGGATGTAAATTGAAAAGCTCTGATCAGCACATATGAAACTGATCTCAAATCTATATTTCATTTGCTGTTCAGTCTGAGAAGATTCTACCTTAAAAACACTCAATTTTGATTGTTTTAAAGTAGCTGATGCTGCTGCAAATCTGCTGTATGCTAGCCAGCTGACGTAGCTAACCTTCAGTTATACTGACACACACTTCCAGTTATGAGACACTCACTCTGTAAACAGAGACAGTTGTCCAGCTTTATAACCCTGAACACCTCTTCCTGAAAACACACCTCTTCAAAGTGACGCCGCAGCACTGAAAAGGCTTTATTTAGGATGAATGCTCTTGCAGGTTTTGTGCTGTTTTCACGGGTGATTGATCCTGTTGTGAGAATAAAAGCATCAGCTAAATGAAAACGTGTCCCCCTTGTGTCCCCCTCAGACGGTGAAGCAGATGTGGCCGTACATCTGCCAGTTTGTGGAGAAGCTGTTCCATGAGACCATCGAGCCCGCGGTGAAGGAGTCCAACGCTCACCTGAGCACCTTCTGCTTCAGCAAGATCCACCTGGGAGACAAAGTGAGCTAATGCTAATGCTAATGTCCTGCATGAGAGCGACCACGCGTTTATGTCTGCAGCAGGTGCTGGCGGGGGGGGGGGCTGGCGAGTCAACATACACATGCACGTCGCCGTCACATGTGTTTCATAAATAGTTTCCATGTGGGGTCAGCAGGGGGTCGACCTTGGCAGGGGGTGTGTGGTGTTGCTGCTGACAGACTGATGAGGTCATAACGCTTCGTCTGTTTGCGGTGCAGCCCCTCCGGGTCAACGGGGTCAAGGTTTACACGGAGAACGTTGATCAGAGGCAGATCATCATGGACCTGCAGATCAGGTGAGCCGCCGGACACCGTCACGTCGTGGTGTAGCTTCACTGATAGTGGTGTAAGATGACAGAGTGGTGCAGGAATGAGTCCTAAAACCCAGAAATGAGTCAGCCTTTCAACACTTCCTGTCTCCTGGGCTGGGAGTCAATGCAAGACTTAAATAAACGAACTGTAGAGGAGTGTGTTCACGGGGCCAGCAAACACATATTGTTTTAAGACTGGATCAGATTGCATGCCGCACACACAGTTTGTTCCCTGGCTGAGCTGCTGGAGATATGCTGCCTGTCGCCTGCAGCTCTTTAGCTAACAGCCTGTTCCATTACTCCCTGCAATGTTAACAACCAGCCACTTTTAAAGCCTCTTTATGTGGGACTGCAGCAGGAGGAAGTGTTGGGTATGCATCAGCGGTATAACTCCAGCTCTGTGGCAGGAGCATAAACAGTAGTCAATGCGGTTTATGTAAACTACACAACAATGACCACAGAAACGCTGGGAGGGGATTTGCATCCAGCGCAGGAATAAATAACTCTATTTAGAGAGGTTAAACTCAAGTGGCTTTTGTGGAAATATGCTGACTATGCAGGTTTGACTTTATAAAATGTTTTTAAAGTACAAAAATGATCAGGATTTCTGATGCTTAATGACTGAAATCAGTTCAATCATATTTACAAGAGGAGTAAAATGATGCTCTTAACCAACCTCGAGGCTTTTCTGACCCTAAAGTCCTTTTAAAACTGATGACGGCACTTTTTTTCCAACTTATTTTCTCTGTTTTTCCTCCTTTTAGTTTCGTCGGCAACACAGAGATTGACGTGGACATCAAACGCTACTACTGCAAAGCCGGCATCAAGAGCATCCAGGTAAGAAACCCTCTTTAAATACTGTCTGTGTAATGTGGGGCTTCTTCAGGAGTGGAGATGTAAAGTCGGTACTGATTCTAAAAACTTACTTGGCAACGAACTCCTCTCTCTTCATTATCATTTCCATGCAACAACGTTTATCAAATGAAAAGCTTTTAGTCTAATACTCGGATCACTCATGTCTGCTGATGAGGCATGACATGATGACAAAGCTTTATGAGATGCTTTCTTTAACTCGAGCCCTTTCAAAATAAAAGCCCTTTTCTGCTGTAATGCTAGGGACAAATATGGAGAAGCCCCCCCCTTGACAACATGTTGTTCTTGTTCTTGTGTGTCCTTGGCCTTTCTGTGTTGCAGCAGGGGAACATGGCAGGAAAACAATCAGTGTGCCCCCTTGGAGACCAGTGGGGGGGGGGGGGGGGGGGCTGCTGCCCCCATTATGTAACTCAGTGAGACCTACATATCTCTGCAGCTCCTTATCTGACACTAATACACACACACACACACACACACACACACACACACACACACACACACACACACACACACACACACACACACACACACACACACACACACACACACAGCTTGAGGTCTGAGGGGTTAAACGCTGGCGGATATTGTCCTCTTATTATTCTTCTTTAATCTCAGTCTGTCATACTTCATGATGGAGGTGCAATAACCATCCCGCTGTACATAAAACTATCATAACAAGGCGGTTAAAATAAATTACATTCTGATTGATTTTAAAGTGTAGTCATTTTTCCGGCCGATACAGAACTGATTCATGTGTGTAATGAGACTGTAAAGACGCAGAGAGGAGACAGATTATTGATTTCTATATGAATTATTGCTTTTAAGATGAGGTTTGAGAATAGGGAATAAAGAATATAAGCATGTGTGGTTTATTTATGATTAGTGAAGCTGAGGGAAACATATTACTCGCTTTTGATTGTTTGTACTACATTTAATCACAGCTGAATGGGTCAATATGCACTCCACCACACTGATGGAAATGCATGCCAATCCCTACAGATCAGATCAGTAATCATCTCTATAAATCTCTCCACACGTTTTTACACTTCATTACTAGTCCAAATATCCTGTCAGTGTGCTATTTAGTTAACACATTTTTGCTAACAAGCTAGCTATGGCCAAATGAGTGTCTCCTTGTTTAAATTATATTAATTATTGAATATCCTATGGTTAAAACTGCACTTCATTTGGCATGCATTGGTTAATAAAGCTGGATATAACACAAAACAAGACAATGTGGAAGCACCTTAGAGCAGGGGAAGCATGAAAGTACATATTTAGCCCCAAACAAGAATATTAGAGCTACAATTTAAACACCCTTTGTCCTCAGCAGCGGTGTGTTGTCCACCTGACACATTCAGAGCTCCTCCAGCTCCTTATTCCCTGTAGTTGTCATAACAAGTCATGGAGAAGATGCAGGGTGTGAAGTCAGACTGATCGAGTTTCCAGCCGGTCACGTGCTGCAGCGAGCTGCTCCACGGAGGAATGTCAAGGGCCAGCCAAGCGTGTGTGTCTGTGTCTGTGTCTGTGTCTGTGTGTCAATATATCCCTGTTGTGTTTCCATAGATCCACGGCGTTCTAAGAGTGGTGATGGAGCCGCTGCTGGGAGACATGCCTCTCATCGGAGCTCTTTCCGTGTTCTTTCTCAAGAAACCAGTAAGTCCAGACGCTGGGAATATCCCACTGAATTAAACCTGTTCATACATCAGTGAACACAGTATGGTTAGAGGGGAGCCTATAGTGGGTATAGGACACATTCAGGGTTAATTTTACATTAAGTGGAAGCTTTTTTTATGAGCTCTGTTGTGCTAACAATGGCATTTCTGTGAAAATCACATCCTGAGTTTCTTTTAAACCCCACAGTGGTCATTCAGATTCTCATTGCAACTCACTTTCCTGCTTTGGTTGCCTTTCATGTGCAGAAATAATGTAAATTGGCCTATTTTATGAGCTAAATCAACACTGAAATGCAGTTAATGTAAGTTTCCTTCCCTGGCATCGTTCCCACCCCTGCATGATTTATACCACTGCATAAGATGTGCATTTCCCTCTGCAAGTTGTAAACATATGAAATATTTCTAAGTGCACCATGCATCATCTCCCGGTGCAGAAACACACTGCTGCTCAGCTTTAAACTGTTTGGCCGATTTACACAGTATGTGAGCACCCAGTGGAAATATAGCAGCGCTTTAAATAGCTGCACATCAAGCCAGCCCTACTTTGGCACATCTCTCCACCCCGGGCTGAAGCTCAATGTGGAGAGATGACTGTAGCTGCGATGTTTACACACATTCAAAATGCATCTTCCTCCTGCTTCTACATGAGGAGCGATGCATTGGTATTCAAAGAAATACATAGAAAAAGCAATTTCCTGCGTGCATAATTATCTCGACTCTGTGGATGCACGTAACTCACCTTCCCTCTCAGTGCTATACAAGGGCTGATCCTGAGTGGCATGTGGAATAGAAACATACCAGACCATAAGAGGCAGCTCAGCGCAGTGTAAATAAAAAGATGCAACACATTCTCAGGACTCAGGATCAGCTGGAGAGTCTTTAAATCAGGATTTATGAAGCAAAGCATGATGTATGTTGTGAGCATGTGATTCACCTCACCCAATAATGCTGCATAATAAATGTAAATGCATTAGCGGATGACAAGTTTGACGTATCTGAATATGAAACTACAAGGAGAGACTTAGCTAGCTTAGCACAGAGTCACACTGTATTAGTCTTGTTTTTGATACAACATTCTGACACTGTCCTTGTTTAGATGTAATCGCAGGCATATTATGTCATTTCTTTCCAGATATTAATAACATTTCTGCCTGTGCTGCAGCCCTCACACTCCCGCACCTCCTCTCAGTCATTCTTACCCTCTTTCTCCAAATCTGCTGGTACAATATGACACCAGATGTTTTATTAAGAGCTGTAACGTGCACAATGTGACTGCATTAAAAACCCTGCAGAGGGACGACAGAACCAGCTGTTTCAATCGTCCCCACTCCTGACCGTTAAACAGGGTCTGATCTATACTCAAAACTTCCGGATGCATTCAATTCATCTGTTAAACCACCATAATTATGACAAATGAAACACAAAAACAAAACCATTTACTCAATGAAATGTACCGCTCAGTGAATTAAAAGAGTGTCTATGCACGTGATATTTTTTGCTCCTCAGTAAAGTGTTGAACATCCCGACTAATAAGCAATTAGGAAAAGTCGTACGGCCTTGGAGTTAATTGCATCGTTACTTCCCGCCTCTTCCCTACACCCTTGTTATCTAAACACAGCTTGCTCCATAGGAATCATTAAACCCTTTCACACCACACTAAGACCCCCCCCCACCTGCAGAGCTGCTCTCCCTGCAGCATCGGTGCATCTGCTGCAGTACGACTTGTGCAGAAAGTAGGGTGGGAATCCCTCATTAGAGCTGCTTCAGCTGGAAGAAGCAGATCAAAGCTGCTCAGATACTGCAGCTCAGGCCCCCCCCCCCCCCCCCCCCCCCATTTCCTTTACTTTCTCCCTCTGTCTATTCCTGTACCCAATCTGACATACAGGCTGCTGGTTTACTAATGGAAACAGGTCGGTTTCTGCCCTAGAAATATAAAGAACAGACTCGTTTACACGCTGTTTTAGTTTAATGCATGAAAGCAATCAGGGATTTTATGTGAAGAGGACACAGTAGGTTCATCTTCAGCTTCATGTTGGTATTAAGTTCCTTTACTGTGACTTGTTTCCATGCTTTAATGTCCAAAAACTACGGTAGTAAGACTTCAAATGATGTTTCCTGTTTCCATTATCCTGTTACTACCCTTATCGGATTATCCTCTGGAAACTAATAAGCCCTGCTGCTGCTGTAAATATTTTAATAAGCAGGTGTCTGCATCCATTTCCACACAAGGGTCTCTGCTTCCAGGCCTTGTTGTTACTTCATATTTGTATACACTATAAAGGTGCAGTGAGCAAACACATGAGCTTTAGGCCAGTGAAGCTGGTGGTTTCATTTCTTTATTTCCACCATGGTTTGCAGCGAGAGAAGTTTTACACAAAGCTACTGCTGAGAAACTTTTCCAGACAACTTCTTATTTATATTATTACGGACTTTATGTCTGCTTTAATTAATCAGCAGGGTTTGTTGGCCGAGGTAAAGTCTTAAAAGTGTAGCACAGGGGGGCAGGAAACTATAAAGGGAAGGCGTTTGATCAATTTCAAGTAATTTAAACTTCTTCCTTTTGTTCTGTTTTTTAGCTGGTGGACATAAACTGGACCGGCCTCACCAATATTCTGGACATTCCCGGGCTCAAGTAAGGAATATGATGGTCTTTGTTGGAGAGAAATAGAAAAGCAAGTGGAAGATTTGCAGTGAGAAGAGCACCTGTCAGACACCGTGCATAGGACTTTGAAACTGCAACCGTAAAAACATCATTTATTTTAAATCCTTTTTACCATTTGACCTTTCAAATCACCTCTTTCAGAATCCCAATGTGGATTTAGTGCATGCATCATAAGGTCATGCATAAATTACGGCTGATTTTGCACCCAGACACTGAAACGGGACGGGTGTTTCTCCACCGTCTGCTACTGAGAGTCTATGCTAATGCTGTTTTTTGCCTGCTGGTTGCCGAGGGTGTCCTTGTCCTTGTCAACCCCTGAGCTAATATATCTAAACTCCTGCTCTGCTCTCAAGATGCTTCTCTCTTCATGTGTGTGACTTCCTGCACAGTAAACAAACACTGTGAAGAGAGGTTGTTTTGGTCCTCATTCCTGCTCACTTTATCTCAATTAAACAAAGTGTCGTCGTCGCCCCCCCCCCCCGGGGTGGTTGTGTAGGCTGAGCAAAGACAGCAAATGAGAGTCGATTACTGCTAACAGCCCAGCACAATTACCAACAGCTGATTGGTTCATACATTATTTACATACTTTATCTACAGAGACGGCGTTCCTTGAATGCAGCAGAAGGTCAGACAGCATGAAAGGCTCGCCCAGTGACTCACCGAGTAATCTCTGCTGGGATCATTCATTACGCAACACATGTCTTACTTGTTTACATGTTGCATTGGGTCAAAGGTGTTGAGACGGTTTCAAACCTGATGAAAAACCAGACTAGCTCTGGGAGTCTGATCCAAAGCCCTGATGCGAATGTCATGTGACCGTGCTGTAGTTCCTATATAGCCCAACATTAGCCTCCTTAAACTTAGCGGTGGTGACGTGAAGTCATGTGACCGTGCTGTAGTTCCTCTATAGCCCAACATTAGCCTCCTTTAGCTTAGCGGTGGTGACGTGAAGTCATGTGACCGTGCTGTAGTTCCTCTATAGCCCAACATTAGCCTCCTTTAGCTTAGCGGTGGTGACGTGAAGTCATGTGACCGTGCTGTAGTTCCTCTATAGCCCAACATTAGCCTCCTTTAGCTTAGCGGTGGTGACGTGAAGTCATGTGACCGTGCTGTAGTTCCTCTATAGCCCAACATTAGCCACCTTTAGCTTAGCGGTGGTGAGGTGAAGTCATGTGACCGTGCTGTAGTTCCTCTATAGCCCAACATTAGCCTCCTTAAACTTAGTGGTGGTGACGTGAAGTCATGTGACCGTGCTGTAGTTCCTTCATAGCCCAACATTAGCCTCCTTTAGTTTAGCTGATGGTCTCTTTGACACTGAGATTATTTTCTGCAATAATCCCAAAACGAACTGAGAAATCCCATTGGTTTTTTGTCGACTGAACCAGAGAATCTTTGACCTTTTATAAAGAATAAGTCATCTCGCATACATTTTTTCTTGGCAATCAATAGTTTTAGAAAGATGTCCAGTCATGGTGGCGCCAGTGGTCCAGTCAGGGGATCAGAAGGTAATTTAAATTCATCTTCCATGATCTGAGAAGATCTGCAGAAAAGTGCTATCCGATGGTTATGATATTTCAGTCAGTGGTGCATCGAGAGACCCCCCTCTCTAGAGACACAGCGCTGGAAGCCTAGCTGCCTGTTAGAGGAGGCTGTGAACACACAGCGCCACAGTGTTTGCAGTCAGAGCGCTGAAGTACAGGAACAAAGAGACCCACTTCTCTTACTGCTCGCAGGCAGGTTAGTGGGGTCTCTCCCGGCGTTTACACCAATGAAAATGCAGCAATAAGCACTGATGCTGCAGGAATCCCTTTACAGCCCGCCACCAGAGAGGGTAATCGGCTCAGCTGTTTCCTCGGAAAATAATCAGCTTTATTGTTTGAATAAAGGTTTCTCAAGGCGGACACAAACACAGCAGACTTAATTAAGTTTATTGCATTGGAGAACTTTGTGTTTTTGAGTAGTTGAGTAGTAGCCTTTAAAGGGGCCGTGTCCTGCTCATTAACAGGTATTTAGTGCCTCTACTGTGACATGTCTCCATGCTTTAATGTAGGGAATCATATACTCACCATACATATCATTGCTTCATGTGGGAAGGTTTTAGTTTACTTGAATCAAATATTGCCCCTCATTATTTCCTTGTATGAAACTCCAGCACTTTTCCTCCAAACTGTCAGGCAGTTTCTGTCTGGTTTGCAGACCAGCTCATCAGTATGTTAGTGCATGTTCTGGGTTTGGAACATGCCAAACTTTTCAGCATCATGGAGCTAATTCAACAAGACACCCAGGTGAGGAGTCCTCTGAATTTATAACTCCAATTACACACTGCCTGCCACCAAGCAGCTGCAGTGGTGGACCATTACAGAACCAGTGGGACCACTACATAGAGCGTCCAAATGTGTGTGTTTGGTAGATTTAACTGTTTCTACAGAGCGTATCACTCCTGATTAGGGTACCGTATTGGAGAAGCATCCAAACTTTCCAAAAAGCCACTTTAGAGTGGATTTAATTCAATTCAATTCTGCTTTTTAGGGGGCTTTCCCTCTCCTGTAGTGTGTTATATAAGTTTTAGTGCATGTACATCGTCTGCAAAGGCTAAAATCCCATAGTTCCGGAACACAGTGACATCACTACGGAACCCACGCGCTCCTATTGGCTAGCGCTCCAACAAATTGTACGTGATAGGCTAAGGGGCGGGACATCTCGACATCTGTGTTATCTGTCAAACCCCTAATTGATTTTCCAGGCAGTATTCTTTCTTAATCTGTGGTTGAAACACTGGTGGTGGTGTTGTTGTTGTTGTGATAAATGGACAGACCCCAGGCGTTTGTCTCGGACAGACAGCCTGAGCAATACCTCCAGAAGATGAGGAAGAATTTTCTCCGTAATTACATTTTCTTTCATGCCATGATTGCAATTTTCCAGCTGTGCCGCGGCTGAGAGAATAAAAGGAGAGCCTGTCTCTGAGGCCTTCCCTGTCACTGGACCACCAGCGGGTTACACACACACACACACACACACACACACACACACACACACACACACACACACACACACACACACACACACACACACACACACACACACACACACACACACACACACACACACACACACGGTGGTTGGCATTAACATGCTTGAACAGACTCCAGTTTTCCTCCTTGCATGTAAATCAGAAGTGCTCCGTACTAAGCTGGAGATTAAAAGAGAATATTTATAACCCAAGGGCACCCTTTTCTGTCTGTTAAATAATTCACTGCTTCTCTGTGTTTGTGTTCCCCCCCCCCTGTCCTCACAGCGGCTTCTCTGACAACCTCATTCAAGACATTATCTACAGCTATCTGGTTTTACCCAATCGGATCACCATCCCACTGGTGGGGGACGTGGAGTTGGCCCAACTGCGCTTCCCCATGCCAAAGGTACCACTTTCATTAGAAGCGGTCTAGAGGTGGATCCATATTGCCAGCAGTGATCTTGCTGTGATTTTCTCCCGATAATAAACATATTTGACCCTTTTTCTCTCCCTCTCAAATTAATGGGGTGCAGCCAGGAAACTGTCATCATTCTTATGACATTCAAAGCAAATATATACAGTATCTGTGTGAATCCCCTACCGATCTGCTTCACTCTGAATATGGATGGCGTGTTTACAGTACGCCTCTTTTATCTGTTCAAACGCTCGCTGTTTCTTCAGGGAATTCTTAGTATCTTTAAGTCTTTTATCAAACATCTCATGGGGTCTGTTTGTGTTTTATTTAAGAGAAATAAACAAGTTATCAGGGGTTTGCATAGAAGCCTGCCCGCTGACCAATCAGAGCAGACTGGGCTCTGGTTTCAGACAGAGGGTGAAAAGAGGTGCTGCAGCACAGGCAGTGTGAGAAAAATGAAGAGCTTTCTGAACATTAAAGCATGGAGACATGTCCCAGGAGAGACACTACATACTGACATGACGTCAGACTGGCCTCATCACGTCTCCCCCTGACGCCGCGCTGTGTGTCTCCACAGGGAGTCCTGAGGATCCACTTCCTGGAGGCTCAGGACCTGGAGGGGAAGGACACGTTTCTGGGGGGGCTAATCAAGGGCAAGTCCGACCCGTACGGCATCCTGCAGATCGGGAACCAGCTGTTCCAGAGCAAGGCGGTGAAAGAGAGCCTCCACCCCAAGTGGAACGAGGTTTACGAGGTGAGGCGTCCTGAAATAGGGACGGTTTAATGACGGTGTTGAACTAGCACCAATGAGTCGTTCTGTTTCAGGCTCTGGTGTACGAGCACTCGGGGCAACACCTGGAGATCGAGCTGTTTGACGAGGACCCTGACAAGGATGATTTCCTGGGGAGGTGAGTCCCTCTCATCTCCTGCCGTCTCACACTTAATAAGAAACAACGTCCTTCAAACGACGGACTGCTGGTCCCCTTCAAACCCCACTCACACTGATTATGAGTTTGCAAACGAGCCAGAAACCTTCTCACAATTAAGAGGAGTTTCATAAAGGCAAGATAAAAAGGTCAATATTACATTTCATTTAGCTGACATTTCTATCCAAAGACACCTACAGTAGGTGCATTCAACCGGGAAGAAACAAAGCTAGAGTGCTACTACATTAGCTTCACAACCAGAAGAGAGGTGTTGTTTAGCAAGATGCAGTTAAAGCAGGGAGCGGAATATGCTTTATAACTTATCAAAGGATGTCGTATCCACATGGTATACGGGGAAAGGTGCCAGCAGGTAAAGTCAACAGGAGGTGTTACCCCCACAGCATGCACAAGGTGGATTGATTTATCCCTGAGGCTGTAACGGTACACCCCGCGCTGCAGCCGATCGATGCCTGGACCTCCTGCGTTGGGGTTTTTCTGCTCACTCCTAACCGAGCGAATCCCAGTAATCATGTGTCACCATTCACAGCCTGATGATCGATATGACGGAGCTGCACAAAGAGCAGAAGGTCGATGAGGTACAGCACTTAATATTATGAGTTTCTTAAAGGAATAAACTTAAAGAGCAGCTGCAAAAAATCCATGTTCTGTGTCACTGTTGCAGTGGTTCGACCTGGAGGAAGCTCCCACTGGGAAACTCCACTTAAAGCTGGAGTGGCTGTCTCTGCTCCCCACACCTGAGAAGCTGGATAAGGTACATTTATTCTCGCTCTAACAGAGTGAAGAGACTGTCTGTCATCTTTTCCCTTTGCTGACTTCCTTCTCCCGTCCAATCAGGTGCTCCGAAGTGTGCGTGCAGACCGGAGCCTGGCCAATGACGGGCTGTCATCAGCGCTGCTCGTCGTATATCTGGACTCAGCGAAGAACCTGCCTGTAAGTGTGCGTTACACACACTCACTTACACACACAATTAGCTGTCTGAACCAGTTTGGTTGGAAGAACCAGCTCTGCACACGTGTTTAGATATGGATTATTGGTCGGTGTGCAGCAGCGTTCCTTCCTGTTAAAGCTCCAGTGATCTCATCTGTGTTGCTCTCTGACCTCCAGGTGAACCTACTGTAACAAGCTTTTATTCTGCTCCTCATTATCTCCGCCACCGCTATCTGGTCTTTGTGAGTGTAGCCTTCAGCGCCTAACAGGTCTATCCGTTTCGCGATGAAATGATTTCAACTTGGGGTCAATATTTATGTGGCTTTTTGCAGAGGAGAGCCTTGAAATGGTAGCATCTTTTACGTGCCTGCGCAATCAGTGTTGACATATCAATAAATACAGATACCTGAGTCAGCAAACGCTTCATATTAAGCATCCCTCCCACTCATATGGGATGCTGGACTACATAACTAGTTAGGAGAATAAGCACAAAGTACAAATACTACCTGAGAACTACAAGCTAAAGTAGTTTGTAGTTCTTTATTCCCTCCAAATACATCACTGTAATGTCAAATTTAGTTCCTTTATAGCCCATCGTTAGCCACCTGTAGCTACCGTGATGCTAACTTCCAGGTATTCCTACACCACACTTCACCTCTCTATCTTCATCTCATAACTCCACCTCTCTCTCCTCACCCTCCTCCCCCTTCACCTAAAGAGCGTCTTCTCAGGCAGCTTAGGCTGCGGGAACTTGAGTGAGAGAAGAGCGTCGGGGCTAGTCTTTTGTGAGAGCAGTACCTCCGAGTATAGAACCATATTTGTGAGTTTGCATCCTGCTAGTGTTAGAATTAGCGGTGTGTGCTGACGTGGGTTGGAGACTTTCAAAACCTGCATCTTCCAGCATGAGTTGGCAGCATGGTCTGAGTGCCAGATAACCATTAACTCCAGCCAGACACTTCCAAAGCTTGTTAGTCAGATACTGCTCAGTGATTTACAGTATCTGCAGAACAAAGAGCCCGCTGGCAGAGCTCATCAGGATCTCTGTCTGTGTTAGAGAGCCAATTAATATGTAGCTGCACAGATACAGAGAGCCTGGAGGAGCCACAAGCAGCTCCTGCAAAAGCTCCCCGATGGAGACCCCTCATTATTCTGTTCTCATCCTTCACTCTCTGCAAAGTCGACAGCAGCAGCACCCATATCCTTCATATTCCTACCGGTACATGTTTTCCTGGGTTTATGCCCCAACACTGCCGCCGTCTTACTAACTATGGGTGTGATTTTCTCCCCCCTGAATCTCCTGGTGGCTTAAAGAGCAACCTGTCAGATTTCACCTATGACGGGTTGAAGCAAGTGTCAGTCTTTAAGGCCCTGAAGGTAACGTGGAAACAGTGGGTTTGCATGCACAGATCACACCTGAGTCCCATCGATGCACCGTGCGGCGTCATGTCACGATTATCAGTCCTGTTTGAAACGTAAGCATGAGGACGCGTGATTGCATTGTTTTGTGTCTCTGTGTTTCTGTGATGCAGGGTGTCCTAACGTGCATGCACACCTCTAATACTGCCCTCTACTATCTGTGTGGTTCAGTGAAACAGTAGCCACTGTAGCAGATTGTTTGCATACCCAGATGTCCTTACATGTGATAACTCCTGTGTCATTCAAAAAGAAAACCTGAATGGCAACTCAGGCAGATACTGGAGCAGGAAATCTATTTGTCCGACCATTTCTTAGAATTACAGAGCGATCCTGTGCAGCGCATTCATTTCTTTCCTTAAGTAGTTCCTGGAAGTTTAAATGCTCCCATTGTTAAGCACTGGCACTCCCATCAGGGCACCTGGAGTACAGAAACCTCCAATAGTACACTCTTTGTTCTCCTAAATGAAAAGCTACGTGGCTAGGTGACACGCTCACCCTCTGGTTTGTCATTAAATGTTGTTTTGATGTCTAAAATGCGTCTTTTCTACCCAATTTCTTCCTTAAATAGGTCTTTCAGAACTGAAATGTAGAGAAAAAGTGCAAATTTTCCATTATTAAACGTCTCTAATCACACAATAGGATGCACACCTGTGTTAGTCTTGCTAACAGTCAATGAAAGCTCCTGTGTTTTGGATCGTTGTAGCGCGTTAGCACCTGTGGGTCACCATACAACTGTATTTATAATGTGGTCTTTGGATCCTCCAGTGGTAGCATATCATAGAGAGGACTTGAGTATTCACTGTGGAGCTTAGACCTGGAGGGAGAGAAGTCAAATTAAAGTAAAAGGTTAACTTTCTTCCTGCCCGGCAGATATGGTATCTATTGTCATTCTGTCAGCAGTACTGAATAAAACCCAGCATGCTATAATTAGAACGCTCTGCAGTCTCCTTGTCTGCCTGCAGCCCTGCCTGATAAACCCACTGTGTGCTAACTCAGAAGCTCATGTTTGGCTGTGATTATGCACCGTGTCTCACACCTCTTTATCTGCTCCTCTGTCAGTCTGCAAAGAAGAGTAGCAGCGAGCCCAGTCCGTATGTCCAGTTCACTGTGGGACACAAAACACTGGAGAGCAAGGTGAGTCTCAGTCAGGTTCTGTCCTTTGAAGCTTGAATACAGCGGTTTATTTGCAGGAAGATATCTTACTTTTGAGCACACAAAGACCTATTGAAGTGCAGCACATCTCATTCTATCACCGGCCTTCCCTGCAGCTTTCTTTCGTAACACTTTTCCCTCTGACTGTGGTGTTTAAAGACAGTGAATTGAGTTTTATAACCTCTAACAGGAGCTTCTACACTGACATTTAGATTGTTTACCACATATCCCTCATGGAAAATGTCTGATATGGATAAGTATTCAGAGGAAGAACCTCTCAGGGTGACCCATAAATTGTTGATGGTTGAGTTTCAGAAAATATCCCTCATGGATTTTGTGTAAAATAGCATTGAGTAAAGCTTAATTTCACCACAGAAAATTCCCAGTCTGCGCGTCACTGAAGCTACCATTAATAGATGTAGTTAACGGGTTAACTGCTGAGTAACTAACGATCGACTTCCTGCCTGCTGTAAAGGTCCGCTATAAGTCCAAGGAGCCTCTGTGGGAGGACTGCTTCTCCTTCTTCGTCCACAACCCGAAGAGGCAGGAGCTGGAGCTGGAGGTACAGCCGCTCACTTACAAAACACACACACACACACACACACACACACACACACACACACACACACACACACACACACACACACACACACACACACACACACACACACACACACACGTTTGTAATAATCCTCACGCAGAGTCTCCATCTCTCTTAATGCACAGGTGAAAGATGACAAGCACAAGTGCACCCTGGGTAATCTGACGGTGCCTCTGAGCAGCCTGCTAACGGAGGACGACATGACGCTGACTCAGAGCTTTACGCTCAAGAACTCCGGGCCCAGCTCCATCATCAAACTCAAGATGGCTCTGAGGGTGAACACACACACACACTGCAGCTCTTACTGTGACACATAGGGGTGTGATTATATCAAATAAAAGGTGTTAGTGCATGTAAAGGGTCTGCAAAGGCTAGAATCCCTGTGTTATGGAACATAGGGACATCGCTACAGAACACTCACGCTCCTATTGGCTATTGTAGGCTAAGGGGCGGGACATCTCTAAGCAGTTGACCGATAACAACAGACCCTGCCAGCTAACCAATCAAAGCATTGAGTAAAAGCCATCCCTATCACACTGTTGGTTTTATAAGACACTGATGAAGCTAATATTGACCGTCTGTTCAAACTCAAATCCTTTCAGTTTCCGCCTAGTAACAGCTGATCCTGCAGCAGGTACATTCAGACATCCAGTATTAAATCATCCTCTGATCAAATACGAAACTGAACGCTAACATTGACCTCCACTGAAATGGCTTTGGATCACAACCAACAGATCAGGATTCATAACGGATACTTTACGGTTATTGACCCAAAGGGAAGCAGGAGACGGATGGCTCCACATCCTCAAATATACTCCACATGTTCAGCTGGATCAGCAGATTTAGGACCACATTAAAAGAGAGGACAAATCAATTGGACTTTAAGATGTTTGGAGGTGTCAGAGCACCAAATCCTGTTTAAAAAGACTTCATTTTAACCTGCAGGAGCTTGATGTACATAATGTTATTCCAGCTGGAGTTTGTTTTTAACATATCAGAGGTTATACAATTGTGTATTTAAATAAAGTTTTATTATTTTTATTATTTCAACCTTTGTCCTTCCCAACAAAAGCAGCTTTATCTGATTTGTTTCTAATTATTTTCTAATTATTTCCACTTTAAATATGCTGTCTGTGGTGGGGATTATGCAGACTTTCATTCTGCAATAAAAGAGGCAATAAATACCATTTTCTGCATTCAGAATGTAACTTTAATTCTTAGAAGCATGTTTTTATTTACTTTTGTTTACTCCTGTGTGCAGATCCTTTCCATGGAGAAGCAGGTGTCCTCCGATCAGCCGTCCTCCGTCCAGGTAAGGAAGACCAGCATCCCTCAGCCCAGCAAACCCTCCAAGCCGACGCCGTCCCCGAGACGCTCCGCCTCACATTCCCAGTTGTCCCCGCCCACGCCTCCTCCGCCTCCCATCAGCATCTCCACCCTGACGCTGCAGCACCGCGACGGGGAGCCGTACTCCGCCAGCCCTCTGCGGAGCTCCAACAACCTGTGCATGTCCGGCTCCCAGAGACACCTGTCGCACAAGGAGTCCACGCCCAGCCTCGCCTCCGACATCTCCCTGCCCTTCGCCACGCTGGAGCTGCAGCAGAGGCTGAGACAGCTACAGAAGTAAACAGCACCTCAGATATATCAGCTATCAGTTCTGAGGCTCCTCCTTATGCACGCTTTGGAGGCAATACCCGTCATATTCATGCACAACAGAGAAGGGACTGATTAGCTGATATTGCAATGGGGATAGGATTTGCAATATTCACATTATCATTAGAAAGACATTATTCAAATCCTCATGGAGGGATATTTTCTGTACTGTTTGCAGGCAGGACGTCTCTGCAGCAGAATTCAGAATAATATCAACCCTTTTATTTGGGCGCTTCCACATGGTCTTATTACGTGTTCTGATTAGAGCTTGATTGCTATTACATTGCAAATTTTAGCCAGCTTTATCAACCTTTACTCTCCAAAGAAACTGCTTTAAGGCTTTTGGATGAACTGTTAATAAGTAAAAACACTTGATTAGTTTACGCAAATAAGGCATCATTTGGGGATTCACAGCGAGGTTTGGAGCTGGGAGGAGCTGCTTCTATAATGACAGACACCGCTTTGACAACCTGGGGTTACAGCTACCTAGATAACTCAATTAAGCTGTCAATTACCTAGCAAACGTTAGCTTTTTAGCTTCATATGTAGCTTACGTTCACAGGCTAGATAGCAAGCTAGCTAACGAGCAGGTTAATTGAGTTCAGTCTCTAGGTGTACTTATTTTCTTTACACATGTCAACACTGTGGGTCTTTGTCTCCCGTTCTTCCTGTGAGAGTTATTATGAACTGTCCAGGTTAGCTTGTAGCTGTGAATGCTACCAAAATAAGTCAATGTTTGCAACGTGGATAATGCTAACACTATTTATTTGTGGTACAAACTTTAGTGAATTGTGCAGCTCTGTCCTCAGGTAGAATGCATCTTCTCAAAATGTATTTTATGAATATTTTATATTGATTTTCCATCCATCCGTCCCTGCTGTAGATTTCATCCTGACTCTCTCTCTCTTCCCAGTGGCTCGGCGCCCGGCCAGTTCCCGCTGGGTGAAGTCCAGCTGACGGTCCGACACAGCTCCCAGAGGAACAAGCTCATCGTGGTGCTGCACGCCTGCCGGTGAGCTGCTCCTCCACACCCTGCATCCAGATCTGGTTTCACAAAGATTTATTGTAGACTCGTTTGAAGGACTTTTTCTAATGTGGTTTTTGGCCCAAACTTCTGTCCTTTATAGTGATTTGTGAGTTCTTCAGAATGCACAGCGCATTGAAGAGTCAACACCATTAAGGCAGTTAGGGTATACTAGGGACAGGAAAAACTGCATGCTACCTACATGTGTGTGAGTAGATAAGGCTTAAAACAAAATGAGTTTGGTTCAAATCATACAGACGGTCAGGACGGGATCACCTCACCTCCTCTTGTCTGCAGGAGGGTCTGACTGAGCATCCACAGTGTGATGTCATCCCTCTAGCACGTCTCTGATTGGAGGAATGACACCTGTTGCAACTGCCTCCTTAGTCACCTGTGAATCAGTAACTGATATCCTGATCCTGCTGATGTAACCCCCTCCCCCTGGACCCCCCGTGACGCAGCAGTGTATATAAGCGGTGTTGTCCTATGTGTCCTCAGTAACCTGATCGCCTTCACCAAAGACGGCTCTGATCCCTTCATCCGCCTCTATCTGCTGCCCGACAAGAGCCGGACGGGCCGGAGGAAGACGAGCACGATGAAGAGGACCCTTAACCCTGTTTACGATCAAACGTGGGTTGGTGCTTAAAATGACTCGTGGCATGTTGGTGATGTGTGTATCAGACGTGTGGCGGCAGCTGTCACGTGTCCTGCAGGTTTGAAGGGTTAATAATAGGATGGTGTTTGTAGATAGAGCATTATGACATCAGGGGGGGGTTTATAGCCCCTTTGACTCATGATTTAAGGGCTTCGCTTTTTTTAATTCTACAGTTACATTAAAGAGGCCTGTGTTCTTTAGGTGGTAGTGCATGTAAATGGTCTGCAAAGGCTGACATTTGTATTTGATTTTGCAGGTTTGAGTTTAGTGTATCTATGGTGGAGCTGCATAGGAGGACTCTGGATGTAGCCGTGAAGAACGGAGGCAGCATCCTGTCCAAACACAAAGGCTTTCTGGGAAAGGTAACCCTTTTACATGCACCCTCCGGAAGTAGAATCACTCTTAAGCACTCCCAAAACCTGACATCTGCTTCTGCTTTTTGCTCTACATTGCAGGTGCTTGTAGATTTAAGTGGGGAGGATATATCTAAAGGGTGGACGCAATGGTAAGTTACTTTACCTGCAGAATTGAGTGATTTCTTATGCTTATTTTAGTTATTAAATATGTGTTTTTCTTGCAGGTATGACCTGAGTGAGGACGGCGCGTCGTCTCAAAGCTTAAGAAGTCTCCACGACCCCTCCCTCACATGATGGACTGTCCCGTTCTGCTGTAATATAGACTTCTTGTTGATATAAGGGCACATGTTTTTATTTATGTACTTTTTTCAATTTGGACAGCATGCAAAACATTTCCCCTCACGTTTTCATTGCAAACCCACTGACTGCCTTCAGTGTTTCATGTAAATATGAAGTCCATGAAATAATGATTTGTGGCATTATATTGAAATATGTCAACACGGTGATTGCCGTCCATCCCATTTGTTCATTCTGTTTGGGAACTCGTACCAAAGGAACAGAAACTATCGTAGCGATCTTGACTTTGATATTTTCTTCTGTCATGCAGTGTTATTTGATTGTTTACCTCTTATCGTACGGAGGCTAAAACGGCGCGTTGGCACCTGTCTGCCTCCGTATTGTTGTTATTTATGCTTGATTATAAACATGGAATGCACATATGCAAAGAATAAAATCATTGCACTGTATATTTTACGAGGATGTTGCTGAAGGGGGGGGGGATTTTAGGGCTATGAACAAGTGCTGTGTGAAATGAAGGATGCTTGAATCAGTGTTTGATGTGAGCCGCAGTTTTTAGAGACAGAAGATGAAGAGAGAACTCAGAGGTTGAGAGGTTTGTACCGCTGGACGTTTTGAATACCTGTTATCGATCCTGTGCCTTAAAGAAACCCGCTGTGTAATTCTTTGCCTTCTTAACGTTGTTGTTATTTGGAATGAAAAGATGCCTCGGGGGGTTTTGAGGAATAAATGTTTTCTCTTGTGGGAAATGTCTCGCTTGGTTTCTGTCTTTCATCCCCAGAATTAAAGAAGGTTATTGAATCGTGTATTTAAATAAAGTTTTATTATTTTTATTATTTAACGTTTAGTCCTCGCTACCAAAAGCACCTTCGCTAAATTTGTTTATATATATATATATAAATATATATATTTATATATATATATATAATAATATATATAAATAATAATATATATTATTATATATATAATATATATAAATATATATATATATATTATTATATATTATATATATATATATAAAATATATATAAATATATATATATATATATTTATATATATATATATATAAATATATATATATATATATATATATATAATATATAATATTATATATATATATATATTTATATATATTTTATATATATATATATATATATATATATATTTATATATATATATATATATTTATACACATATATATATATATTTATATATATATATATATATTTATACACATATATATATATATTTATATATATATATATATATTTATACACATATATATATATATTTATATATATATATATGTGTGTCATTTGTTAATCTGAAAAGAAAGAGCAAAATGTATAAATATAGTTGAATAAAAGTACAATATGCATATTTCTTTCTGAAATGAGGTTGTGTAGAGGAATAAAACAAAGCAAGTAAAGTAAGAACATAGCAAAACATAGCGATAAATTAGATTTCCTTCAGAATGAAATATGAACAGAGCTTTGAATCTGCGAAAGACGCCACACTGGGAGAAATACAAAGCGATTTGTCGCCATCAAGTGGCTGAAGTGGAAAACTACAGCAGTGTCATTATGGTCACGCTAATAAAGCTATTTATATAATATTACATTAATACAGAACTACAAAGCCTTGAGTAATTATCATCATATTCCAGTTTAGCTTAATTATATTCAGTTAATTTAGATTTGATGTCTTCTATATTAGGATTTTCCGTTAGTTCTAATCATTTTTTAAAGGTAGTTTATCATTTATCCAGTAGGAGACGGTGATTGCAACGTTTGGATGGCAACCGCCCCAAAGAAGAAGAAGAACTACAGAACCGGAAGAACTACAGAAGCGGAAGAACTACAGAAGAGGAAGAACTACAACCCAACGTCAGCGTCAACGTTCTGTACGCACAACGTCATGACGTTCTGTACGCACAACGTCATGACGCAATATATCCGAATTTGCGCGGGCTGTTATGAAAAGCTGTCTGTCATTCAGCGGCTGTCGGATCACAGAATTATAATTAAAAAGGTAATTGTAGAAGCTTTTGGGTCATATTTAATACTTTTTAATGATCATAATATACTTAACGATAAGTAGCAACGATAAGATTCATATGCAGATTTGTAAAAATACGTATTTTAACTCTGAATACTAACCGAGCCGTTTGTTTTGATTCTGTTGCTGGTATTGTGATGCTAGTTCCGTTAGCGTTTAGCTGCTCTTCTGTGTGTTTTTATTGCAGATTTACTTGGAATATTCGTGTTGTTTAACATGTCTAAGCGAGAGGCTTTTCTAGAGTCCTGCTGTAAGGAGAAGGTGGAGGATTTCCTTCGCTTTATTCAGCTTCATGTGAGTAACTGCTATATGAAGTCTATCAGAATGTCCCGGAGGTAACCACGGGTAATGCTTGTTAGCAGAGGTGGAAAGAACTTTGTACTTCTATTCCAATACATTTCAGAAATGAATATCGTGCTTTTCGTCTACTACATTATATATAATAATACATGATATGCTGATATGGTATAATCAGGATATCATGCTAAACGTTTAGAAAAGACCCACATTCACTACAGGTTTTTTACTGTTTTGTTAACTTATAACCAGTTTAGTTCATTGTCTAATATATATTATACATTAATATCACATACATAGAGCCTCAAGTACCTGAATAAAAAAACAACAAAGTAAATAAAGTACAGAAAATCTAGCAACTATTCCAATGTGTATTTTAATGAATACATGGTTATCAAAAGAGGATCCAATGTATTGTCTTGCCATTTACCATTAGTCATAAAAGGTCCTAACTCTAGTCAAAGATCGAGGTGTTGTAGAGGTTTGTATCTCGTTCCTCTGCTTGTCACCTTAATATTTTATTCTTTCTAAAAGGGAACATCCAACTTCCCTTAAAAATGATTGAGGTATTTCTGATTCTCTGAGCAGAGGAACAACACGGAGCCCTTCGATGTGGAGGAAGTGGTGCAGGAGATGCACAGAGAGCAGAGGCAGTCGCTGTGGGGGAAACTGTCCTCCCTCCTCCAGGACGTCCTGCAGGAGGTTCCTCCAGAGCGCTGGGAGGAAGGGAGAGAGGAGGCCATGGAGGTGGAGGCAGCTCCAGACCCTGTGAGCATTACATCACAATTGTTGTTTCTTTTTTTTTAGCAGTGACATTCAGCATCACTAAGAGTTTTGGTTTCCTGTTCGTGCAGAAGCATGTGATGTATGTAGTGAACGGCGTGACTCTGGTGGCGTCTGAGTCCTTAAAGATCCTGCAGGACGGAGACACCTACAGCTCTCTTCTGGAGATCGTCCACAGGCTGCACGGTCAGAGTCCTCTCTTATTCCCTTTCCTGTCTTCAGGTGGACTCTTATTTTCCCCCATGGTTTATGTATTTGTGTGTTGTTCCTCAGATGTGTTGCTGCTGCAGCCGCTCTCTGAGGCTCCACTGCAGGTGCACATCCACAGACTGTGTGAGGCCTGGTGGAGGAAAGACCTGAAGGAGAAGGAGGCGTTCGGTCGCACTGCTTTACTCATCGCTCTGCAGAAGAGCTTCGATCTGAAGAAGCGGGTCAGTAGAAGAGATCCGTTACATCACCTGTTTGAACTAAAGCTGTGAAAAAGAGGGAGCATCATTATTGTAGATTTTATTTGAAATGCTTCTGTTGTCAGGCTGTTGAGATCCAAAGGGTGTGGATTCTCCGGGAGGTTCTCTTGGGTCTGGACCACACGTCAGAGGACAACAAGCAGATGATGGACCTGTTGCTGCAGTGCTTCCACCACCCTACTTTCCTCAGGAACGATGATGTGAGTACAGTTTCTGTTCCTGTGTCCTGTGTTTTGTCTGTAAGCCTGACGATGTGTGTGTCCTCTCAGGGAAAACGCTTCCTGGTGTTTCTCTTCAGCTGGAACATCAACCTCATCTGGGTCATCCATGGCACCATCAAGAACGAGCTGGAGTTTTACAGCAAGTAAGACCCTTTCCTTTACTCTGTTTGAAAGAAGACGCCTTTACCGTCATGTTTTTAACTCCTGATTTGTGCTGTACAGGACGGTTACCGCTCATATCGCAGAGATCTACTTCAGAGCGTGGAAGAAAGCCGACGGTGAATTCCTGGAGAAGATCGAGAGCTCCTGCATTCAGGATTTAATGCAGAACGCCATCTTCCTCCACAGATCCTCTCCTGTCTACACCAAAGTCCGAAAGGTAGCTGCTTTAAATGTTTCCCACAGCATTCTGTCTCATGTGCGCAGAATAACCTGTGTATTCTCTGCAGATTGTGAGCTACTTCCACTCGAGGAAAGGCTGTGAGAAGGTGGACAAGATGCTCTCCAGTCTCTACAAACCCATTCTCTGGAAAGCTCTGAATGTACGGATCAACGTTTCTTTATGCATTAGCACTTTGAGTTTTGTATCGTAGGCTAATTTCTGTTTGATTTCTTCAGGCTGCAAACTTTGAGGTGAGAGCAAACGCCACGCTGCTCTTCACCGAGGCATTCCCGGTGCATGACCTGGAAAACGGCAACAAGAACACAGACGAGGCCATCCAGAAGCAGCTGGACACGGCCATGGTGAGAGCCTTCCAAACCTGCTTTCTGTGAGAGAAGAAGCATGACTGGATCCCTTTTAATGTAAACTAACCTCTTATTAAACCCTCTCATCTCCTCCCCAGGCGCTCCTGGATGACCCTCACCCCACGGTTCGCTCCAACGCCACCCTGGGAGTGTGTAAGATCCTGGCTAAGTGCTGGGAGCTGCTTCCTGCCGCCATCATCACCGACTTCCTGAAGAAGCTGGTGATGGAGCTGGCCGTCGACTGCAGCTCGCCTGATGTCCGCTGCTCCGTCTTCAAGGTAGGAAATGCCGCTTCTGTCTTGAGAGTATTTTCTGGAGTAGCCGGAATATTTAATGACTTGTTGTTTTCCCCCAGTGTCTCATTATCGTCCTGGACAACAATCTCAGCCATCCCATCCTGGAGAAGCTCCTCCCAACTCTGAAATACAGTCTGCACGACAACTCGGAGAAAGTCCGCATAGCTTTCCTGGACATGCTCATTAAAGTCAAGGCTGTGCGAGCGGCTAAGGTACCGTTTGCTTTATTTATAGCTGTAAAACAAACAACAACAAGCTTTTAGAGCACTGTCTCCTGCTACTGTCACCATTTTAAAACGTATATGTCTTTAGAATAACATTTTAGACATTAATTAGAGCTCATAATTATTTGTTTTTTCTAATTTAATATAGCAGACTTTAAGTATAGACAACGACTAACAATAAAGTGAGACAAACTCCACTTAAAGAATAGAGAATAAACTTTAGAACAAGCGTCTCATAGTTCAGTGCAACCAGTATATCATAAATACTTTAAAAAACAATATTAAACAAAAAAATCTGAAATCAGAATTAATCTACTTATTATTGACATTATTAAAGAGTAGGAAAAGGATAGATTTCCTGCACAAACAATGATAAGTAGCGCTGAAATAAGAGCAAAAACACAATATAATTCAAGAAAAAAACCCCAAAAATGTCAGATTATCAAATTATGAAAGAAATCCATCATCTAGTCCAGGTGTGTGTGTGTGTGTGTGTTTCCCCTCCTGCAGTTCTGGTCCGTGTGCAGCATGGAGCACCTGCTGGCCCGCCTCGCCATCGACTCGGTCTCCGTGTGTAAGCGCATCGTGCACCTGCTCTTCAAGTCCTTCTTCCCCGTCAACGAGTTGGACAAAGAGTGGTGCGGCCGCTGCATCACGCTCATCCAGATGAACCCGGCCGCCGCCAGGAAGTTCTACCAGCACTCACACAAACACACCGCGCCCACCAACATCAGTACGTGTGTGTGCGTGTGTGTGTGCGTGTGCGTGTGTGTGTGTGTGTGTGGTATAAAGATAATTATTCATGTTGTGTTTGTCTCTCCTCCAGTAAAGCTGATGTTAACTATCCGCCGTGTTCTGAACAGCTGCATCCAGACTGAGTGTGACCTGTCCGAAGTCAACGACAGCAACAAGGAGAACAGCGCAGTGAGACACACACACATTTACATCCCTTTATTTTGCATCACAGCAGCTCTATTTGCAACATCAACAAGGGCACATATTAAGACACAATACAGCGTGACACAGACTAAAAAGACCCTCTAACGTACATTTTACCTGCGATTTAACTCTGTGTTTGATTTGGGGATTGACCGGTGCACAAAACAGTTCTTCAGTCTAACTTTAATACTTTTATTAGGAAATATCTTCACAAAATGTAACTTTGAGGACTATTTTGACTCTTTAAAAAGTCTTTAAGATTGACTTAAATCCATTTTTAGGCTCAGAAATCTCACCCCGGTGTTGTTTACATGTTGGAGGTTTTTTATAAAAAGACAGTGCTCATCGCTATCATTTGTAGTTGTTTCATCTCTCCTTCTAACATAGATCTAAAAGTCTTTTTGGAGGAGGTCATTCTTTATCATGCGTCCAATCAAACATAAAGCGTCTTTTAAATGATTCAGAAATATTTTAAAGCACAGAAACACCAAACAAACCTCACATTCATGCAATGTTTTATTATACTTTAAGAGGTAAGCATGGCTTTTCTTGCTTCTCTTGTTCACAGTGACTTTATTGAGCATCATTATTTACCGTAAGTGTGTTAATATCCGAGCTGAAATCATGCACACTGTGAGTTATTGGAGGGTTGACTTGGTGTTTTGATCCCAGCTAGCGGAGCCTCTGCTGGGGAAGGACCAGGCAGTGGTGTCCGGTCTGCTGGAGGTGGTGGTGATCCTGTGGAGGAGCGTGCAGAAATCCCTGAAACAAAACGAGGAGGCCCAGAAGTACATTTACGCCAAGTTTGGGAATGTCGTCTCCAAGTATTTCCACGCCTTTGAGGTACGACTAACTCCAGCATCTGCTTTACTTTGATTTCACGCCCTTCTTCCATGAGTAACTGTACTTGATTTGTTCTTCCAGGACGAGCGATGCACCGTTCCTCTCATACAAATGGCCTCCTTGATGCCCCCTGCTGCAGTCCCAACCTTCAGGTAAATTACAAATCATTTACCTAATCGGTGTGATACCAGTAAGAGTCTGTCTAACCGGTTGGGATCTCTGGCTCCTAGCTGTGGCGTTTTATCCAGACTGAGGAGGATGGAGTCTGGAGCGGCGCCCGCACACTTCAGCCAGCTGTTGGACTGCATGTGCAGCTGGGGCCAGGCTGCAGACGTCCTGGAACTCATCACCGACTGGCTCTCTGAGGCGCTGCCAAAGCAAAAGGTCAGTGAACGCAACACTAAACTGAATGGAAGTGCATTTGTTGTCTCCCTTCTGTAAAAGTCCTCTTGTGTTCCACTTTAGGACAAAGGGGCCGTGAAGAGGAAGGTGCAGATCATGGAGACGGTGGAGGCTAAACCGGACCTGGCGCTGGACTATCTGGAGTATCTGTTCAGCCACTCTTCAACCCGGGAGAACGTTCTGTCTCTGGATCAGTGGAAGCTGACGCAGCTCCACACGGTGCTGGCGAACTGGAGGGTACGTTTAATACCATGGAACACTCGCACTCCTATTGGCTAGCGCTCCAAGGGGCGGGGCATCTCTAAGCGTGTGTTTCTGTGTCCGCAGTCGGTGCTGTACTCTCACCTCAGTGCCGCCACAGACTGTAAGAGTCCCGGAGTGGAGATCGCTCTCAAAGTTTTCACGTACCACGGACGACTCGGCGCGCATCTGCAGCAAAATGTGAGTTCCTCCTTCTGGAGACATGTACTTCCTCCGTCCATGCTTTGTTGTTAAAGTTATTCAGTGACTTTCTTCAGGACTGAGTTCTTGACAGGGAGGAGATCTGATGCGTTCTGTGAATTGTGTGAGCCGGTTTCTGTCTACAAACCAAAGCTGTACAGCTACTTTGTCTTTTTGTAAAGTACACAAACGTATAACAGTGTGTTTGTTTCCATAGACCTCCGAGGGTCGAGACTACCTGCTGTCTCTGGAGCACGTTGCAGCCTGGGTCGCTGAGAGGGTGCTGCCCTTCCTCACTAAACCCACCAAGGATGCTGAGGAGGAAGAGGAGGAGAGGTCTCCCCCGCTGGCGGCACAGATTACCGAGGTGAGCTCTAGTAGTACAGCTCAGAAAAAAAGGGTTTCATTTGAGGATGTTGGAGTGGAAACGTCCACTCAGAATTAATTAGCCCAACAAATATGAGTGTAAGTGTGTAATTAGTGGAGCTGGAATGACTTGCTGAATATGCACGGCAGCAGTGTTTAATTTGGGCAAAGAGGGGGAAAATGTGTGTGTGTGGTTTCCATTAATGGAGCTGGGACTGCAGAGCTGCACAGACGTGTGATTTAGGAGAGAACATTTTCATCACCGACAGCCGCTCGTTCAAATCAGGGTTCAGTGATGGAGGAAATGTGTGTGTGCACGATATCATACCTCGAAATAAACAACCTCTGGTGGAGTAAGTACTCTTATGTAGATCTGTAGCTCCTAAAAACAGTTTCTGGAGTGAGATTATTCATGTGAAATGCAAAATCAGGCTCTTTCTCTGCAGGAAAACCCGATCATTTTTCTGCAAGTTGACATTTTTGCATGCTCAGTTTCACTCCAGATCGTAGCTGATCACACGGTTATGCTCCTGTTGCTCCAGACGCTTCGTTTGAAGGTTTTTTAAACGCTTTTCTTCATCCCGATGGTGCATCTTACCAGAGCTTCCTGACCGTGTGCCGGGACGTTTTACTTGTGGGTCTGGGCGACGAGGCGTTCAAAGGTCAAATCCTCCATTTGTGCTCGCTCACCCTCCTCTCAGGTGAGTAAGCAGCAACAGCTGGTGATTCTATCCCTTAAAACCATCTTCCCTCACCTGAATGGACCTCGTTGTTTCCCTTGTGTCTGCAGAGGCGGGCTACTACATCCCTGCCGTGCTGCTGATTTTAAAGGAGGTGGCAGACAGCTACTCACCTGAAGACAAACAAGAGGAGGAGGAAGAGGGAAAGGAGGAAGATACAACCGCTGTGGTTCTGGGTGTGGTGGCCAACATCTTCCAGAAGATCATCGAACTGCTGGCCCGCCGACTCAGGAAGAAACCGGAGGAGGGGCAACAGGTGTGTGGGTCTTTGAACTCCTCTAAATATTCCTGCACTCTTATTTATTCTTATTTAAATCTCTCTCTCTCTCTTTGCTGCCAGCTTTGTCACTCAGCCCTCC
Organism: Eleginops maclovinus; assembly: GCF_036324505.1. NCBI lineage: Eukaryota > Metazoa > Chordata > Actinopteri > Perciformes > Eleginopidae > Eleginops > Eleginops maclovinus. The sequence goes on from NC_086369.1 coordinate 690,352, forward strand.
CCGGCCTCACACACTTCCTCCAGGTGGCTCAGACGTGGGATAAACCCCCCCTCAGCGGCGTGTTCTCCACCCTCTTGGCCGTCATCATCGTGGAGAAGACGCACCTGCTGCAGAAGGTACGAGTCTTCATCTTCTGCCGATATCTCACAGGACCAAGATAAGCCATTTGAGCAATTTAATTAAGGCAGTGCTCTTATTTTGAAAGGTTAACCATCCTGAGGAGGTGATCACCCCGGAGTCAGTGGAGGAAATGCCTCCTCTGTCCAGCGTCCTGCTCTCCGTCATCCTCAGATTACCTTCTCTCACCAGGTGTATATCCCCCTCTCAGCTCAGTGCCATATTTCTGTCCTTTGAGAGAGGATCACCTTATCTTCTGCTTGTTTTCTTGAACTAAATGTAAAAAATAAAGCCTTATTTGTCCTTTTTTAGCTCATTTTTGGCAGAAGTCAGCTCCTCCTTTGAGTCTGAGGAAGTCATCAGCAGTCTGAATGAACTGGCGGCTGTCCTGCACATCCTATCTGTCATCAGACACAGTGAGTAGACATGACTGGTTTCCAGAGACAAACATCTTCTATCTTTAACTTAATAAACTGCTTCATTGAATACTGGATACTGATTGGTCACTTTGGACGTTCCAGAGGTTGTTAATACTCGCTAACAGACAGGAAGTAAACAGTAAAGGGAACAGCAACTGTTACAAATCCCTTTCCCCCGGTCTTAAATACAGTACTCAGGTGTTCCCTCTCTGCTCGTTAAGATCAGTGTGTTGTGTGTCTCTTCCAGCCGGTCAGTGTAAAGCCAGTCTGAAGTTTGTAGCCACTTGTCTGCAGCAGCAGCTCCACACACATGCAGTCACGTCCACAGACATCCAGAGGTGAGGGAACCAGATATTTATAAAGTCTTCCTCAATAATCCGCGCTCTTTAACGACTGACGCGTCCTCCCCTCCTCCCCCAGGGTCATCTATGAATCTTCTGTGAAGACCTTGAATGAGATCCTGGATTTATGAGTGGATGTGAAATGTAATCCCTGCGTCAGGTTTGTATTTGTGGAGCAGAGGATAATCAGAAAGAGACGTTTAATGTTCCTTACGCCTCCACGAGACCTGAACGTGTTGCTCTCTTTGCTCCACTTTTTTAAACAGTGTTTTTATGAATTGCAAATACTTTTCACTCTGTTTTCTGTCAGCTGCAGCACACTTCTGATCAGAATAAAACGTGTATTATTGACAATAACTCAATGGTTATTTCTTTGCCAATTATTCCTCCTGTGTAGTCATTTTAGGAATTTGCATGTTGGCTTGCTTATTATTTGCCTTTCTGTTTGATTCACAGAAACTCAAGATTTAGTTAAATATATATATTTCTGATGGACATTATTATCTCTATTTTGGACAATTCTTTTCAAATAAATAAGCAATCTGTCCAATCCAAATGATCTCCAGTCCCTTGAATCTTCAAACTCAGCTCACAGAGAGTACAAATATGGTAATTTCCTGCTTAAAACTTTCAAATTTGATCCTGAAAATGTCATAAATGGACTCAGCATCCTCGATAACCCCCATCCTGTATCATCCAATAGTTGTGAAGACGTTTCTGTCAAATCCACAAATTTCAACCTGATCTTGGAGTGAACTGAAAGGTCAGAGGGTCACCAAACAGAGGAGGGTGCATCCTCTAGGAACCATGCATTTGTACACAATTTAATGACAATCAATTAAAGAGGTGTTTAGATATTTCAGTCTGAACCTTAAAAAATGTCTCTAAAAATTCATATTATTTTGTAAATTTTTGTTTATTTATTTCCATTTCAACCGGAGATGACCTGAACCTCTCGTTCCAGAGTGCTGTTCCTCTGAGTCAGCTGTGGTTCTTCTCTCTCTGCCGGCTCATCTTGGCTCTCAGGCTCTCCTGCTGAGTGGCCTTCTTCAGCAGCTTCTGCACGTTGCCTCCAGCTCCTTGTTTTTATCGATCATGGATTTGATCTCAACTTTGGCCGTTTTGAGTTGGTCTTTCATGTCGTCGTAGCTCTGGCATTTCTGGCCCAGCAGAGAGATCTCCTGTCGCATGATGCTGTTGCTCTGCTCCAGGTCTTCTCTCTGCCTGTGCAGCCTGCAGTTTCTCTCTAAGGATCGCCGGGTCTTTTGTGTTCCTGTGTAAATCTTGCGGCACACTCTGAAGGTGTTTGTTGACCTCAGTCAATGCCCTTCTCTGACCTCTCTTTGACTTCAATCTGTTCATCAAGTCTTCACTCTGAGCAGCCTCATCGTTGACTTCATCAATTTGGGAAAACAAGACTCTTATTACTTTCCCTGATCGCCTCTGCCTCCTCACTCACTGAAGCTGGCTCTGGAGACTTGTCGGTCCCTGAGTTCCCTCAGTGTCGGTGGCCGGAGTTCAGGTTCCCCACGCGCACCCAAGAGAGGGCAGTGTTTCTCCAAACCATCCTGACTTTGGTCTACAAACTACAACGGTGTTGCACTGCAGAAGAGGACGATGAACGTGGAGGGGATGATACACTAGCGTAGGTGAGCTGAGGACTGAATGCTATTCAATGTGAGGTCTGTCTGTCTGATACAAAGCACTGACTGACTGAGAGTCCTGTCCTCTCCGGCTGACCTTGGCTTCCGTCTCCCGGTGATGTCGTCGCATTCCGAGAGGTAACGTTCCGATGATGTCACGGTGACATCATGTTCCAAGCTCCGCCCGGGATGTGGAGGCTCGGATTGTGTTGGCATGGCGACACACTGCCACTCAGTCCCAAGAGATGATTGACAGGTATTCTTAAAATGGGATACGCCACTGAAAATGATGGGATGTGGAGAAAGAGAAACGATAGGTAAATTACACTGGAAGTTTACAATGAATTGATGATTCAGTTTATTCATTTAAATATTCCCATAAAGTAAAAAAATGAAGACCTTTTTGAACATCACAGCATTTAGTAAATGTTGAGTGTGAAATATGTTGCCCGTTCTTTTTTTATTTGTCACGTTATTGGCTCGGTTGGACTATTATAACATATTTGATATTAAGTTATTCAACTCTTTCCCATGACTACATTTGTGCTCTATGTTTCCATGTGTTTCTCTAAATTTAAAACAGTACTCTCTTTTTCATAAGTCAAGCTCATGAGGTGTTTAAATCCTCTATTTTTTCCTGTGTTGCCTTCATGTTTCTGTGCAGTAATAATTCAGTCTGTTCCCTGAACGCATCAGTTCTACAATAATAATACTCCACCACAAAAGGACTATAACATGTTATTGTATTTAAATGTTTCCTGAAAATGAAAGATAATCAATGTGAACGTGCTGTATTTTTCCCTTGGTTTTTCCTGTGTTGCCTTCAAGACTTCTGTGCAGTAATGTTGCATCCCCCTTCCATGCATCCGTTGGTCCCTGAACGCACCACCATGTGTTTGACGTCAGAAATCAGATTTTTTAAATGTATTTATTAAGGTCTGTCAATCAGGACATCCTGTAGGGATATATATTGCTATATGTTGGTTGATAATTAACATTTGTACATATTTGGTAAGTTTAAGGCTTGGTAACAACACCTAAAGGCTACTTAAACAAAAACTCTACTTTATTCGTTTCATTTATATTTCAATATAATTTAACACAAGAGTATTTAGTCATTTAGCGATATATTTCGACCTTTATATTATATTTAATTGAATTATTTGTATATATTTGACACGTTGTAGGTTTGGTTACAACAACATCTCAACACTTACAGCAACACATGATAATAAAGCCCCACAAAATGACTTGATATAATATTTCTATTGCTTTTTCCTTAATAGCATTTTTTTATTCAGCTGTTTCTCATAATTATATTGTTGTCAGATTATTCTAAGAGTAACATATCTTCTTTTTTTTCTAATGAGAATGCATGTGACCTAAGGTTTTTCATGCCTTCTGTGCAGTAATAAACCTCCATGCCTCGCTGTGTCCCTGAACGCATCACCATGTGTGTTTGACGTCATCGCTGAGGAGGGGCTCCTCGTGCGGCTGGTCGCTGTTTGTGGTGCTGAAACAACGCCTGTACTGTGTGTTGAACATTTAGCCATTTTTATTCCCCCCTCTCCGCCTTCCTCCAGAACCATGCCTCTGTAGAGCCCGCTTCTCGCCCAGCAGCGCTCACCTGAGTCGGCCTCCATCATGCAGGTTTAGCGGACGGATCTCTCCGGATCTCCTTCAGGAATGGATTCACTTTGCTGTCCCGTCCTCCTGCTCTCGGCTCTGGCTCTCAGCCTCTCCTCACCTGCCCTGGCTGACAGGAAATTCGGTAAGAAATGAAATCAGTTTTAGTCTTAACATCTCCGCTATCAATTAAGTGCCTTATTGTAGACTCAATTAAGCAGCTAATTATAGCCTGTACGTGGTGCTGAGTCCAGCTGTCTGTCTCTGTTGGCATAAACAAACAATGCAAAAGTTATTCTATATAATATTGCATGTGCACGTCCCTTCCTGATTGCTTTCGTCAAAACGTGTCTTTGATGCATCTGTTTGATATGAAAATGGATAAATTACATAATCCATAAAGTCTGATGCATTTCTATTGGAATGAATTCAATACTTTCCTCATGGTATTTATCCTAACTGCTCATTTAAAATACTTTACAGCTTTCCAGACCAATAGTGTGCTTTAATGAACACACAACTGTCATAATGCCCTCAATTTCATATACGATTAAAGGCTTGTAATGCCAATTTTAAATCCAAATGTATTTTTGTACGTTGATGTTTAATGGAAAATGATGTAATCCATAAAGCATAATGCCATAATTTAATCTCTTAGATTTAATTTAGTACTTTCCTGATGAAAAATGGCATTTATTTTTACTGCTTTACAACTTTTCCAAGCAAAATGACACCCAACTATTATAATGCACTCAGTCATACTGGTTTGAAGGCTTGTTCGCATAAAAACTGCCCCTTTATCATACAATTTTAAATCCGCCTTTAATATGTAATAGTTCCCTATATGCCTCCTCATCTCCACACTTGGCCTGGTTGTATTTTCATTACCCTTGATTCGTTCTTGACTGAAAATGTGATTTTGAAAAAGTGTGGCTTGTGTCCAAAGTACATATTATATCAGAGAGGAGCCATCATAGTGATGGTGTCCTTCGTAATGTTATTAGAGGATCTCATTTTTACTGTTTCAGGTATGTGAGTGATTAACCGGCTTCAATTTGCACCTATAAACTTTATGTAATGAGGAGCGGAGGAAATATAGGCTCCTCTGTGATGGTTCATACGCACGTCTGCATCATATTTATATTAGAAGCAGCTTGTACTACGCAGAATCTGTCAGATATCAGGTACGCATGCTTACTATTTTTATTCAACCTGTTAATGTTTAATACCTGTGAACGAGTCCGTGTTTATTCCCCAGGTGAATTCCCCTCCTTCAATTCCCTGCATGTCTTTTTTGTCGGAGGGTTCTCTGGGAGTTAAGAGGTGCTAATTGTTTTTAATGAGTCCCAATGAGCTTTGTTGTTCCACTATAGGATCTAGGTGTGCATAATGAAAGCAGGCATGATGGGTGTTTCTGTGTGTGGGTGTTATGTCCTGTCTGTCTGAGAAAAAACATGAAAGCCAGACGGGGAGGAAGGAGAAGTCTGCAGCCGCACGCCCTGATTATAAGTGTAATCAGTGGTGTAAATATGGCCGGTAAATAGAACTATAAAGTCCAGAAGAGCCTGAAAAATTCACAAAATATGACTTTTTTCGCACAAAGTCTCCTGTATTAATGCGAATCTGTGGTAATATTAGATAATATATAAGAAGCATTTCAAGCTCTGATATCCTGTCCTGCTTCAAAATGCTAAAAATCCAATCATAGTGGAGATAAATCAGCCTGCTAACAATAACTAGCTTAGCACACTAATGCTATCTGTTGACTACAGTGTAAAGTCACATAGGCTAATTTCATTTAACTGGTTGTAATAGATGGACAGGCAGACAATCAGCCAGAGATACCTGTTGATATAGGCTTTATCGACCCTTGAATCTTTAGATTAATGTATTATTCGTTGTAATTTACTGAAAAAATGATGGTATAGACACTAGCAAAACTGACATGCTCACAGTTAAGTCAATTAAGAAACGTTATGGGCATAAAATGAAGGTGTAACAATGAAAATATAACTCCTGTGGGTCTTTGTCTATCAGTTTAGTAGGTTATTCACCTTATGCTAAGCTAAAATACTACCTTAGCTCACATCCATCAGCTAGCCTTGTAGCTAAATAGCAAAGGTTAGCTGATCTGTAAAGTAGATGGCTAACTTTGCTAGTTAAGATGGATGCTGTAAAACCATTCTATGCGCAGAGTAGCTGTAAATAATCCCAAATAAAAGGCATTTCTCACACTGCAGCCAGCACTAAACCTCTCATTTTGACCAGAAGTGGAGATGAATTTGTCACATGATACATGATGACGCTAACAGCAGCTAGATACTAAGACATGCTGTTTGGTCGCCTTGATCTGCACATAATGTCTTCCAAGATGATGCTCTAACAGACAGTCGAGGTCACGGACGCTTCAACATGCTGTACTTCACTTTTCCTTTGCTGTCCTGCTGCGTTGACTCAATATCCAGGGCCCTGAAGTGAGGCATAATTCACTGCTTGAGAATCAGCCAAAGGCTGGTACTGCTACCAATGGGAGGTGTTGGACAAACTTAACAACACTGTTTAATTATGTCGTAAAATATAGAGCCTGGAGGGCGCGAAATGTTCCTTTCTTCTAATGAAAGAGGGGGGAAAGGATTAATTGAATTGAGGATTGGCTTCTATTCCACCAGGCTTTATGATAAGGGTGCAGGGAGGTTAATGCCCTGTTTACACTTAGTTAGGGGGGTGTCATTTGAATAATGCATTCATTGACTACCGAAGAGCAACCTGCCGATGGAAACTGTGCAGGAATTGATCGTGTTGTGCTTTAACACTCCAAAGTTGCTATGAGGCTTGGTGTTAGAATTCTGTTCAGCTTCTCTTTTCTGTGTTGGCAGCGTCCCAGAATCCCAATAAATCCAGTACGTAGTTTAACTCGACAGGCAGCTGCACAGGCAAGGTCACGTTCGGGGATTTAATGGAAGAAAATATGAATTCAACAACCTCCAGGGTTCTAGGCGCAGGAGTTTTCTCAAAAGGGAGTCTGTGTGGAATATAATGAACACATTGATCGTGTTGATTAGCAAAGCATTGTGTAGCATTTGCTGATTTACTGTAAACATTGATGGTATATAGACAGTAGCAAAACTGAGATACCTTTAATACATATGACTGTGACTAAGAAGGATAGCTAGTTAGCTCAAATGTGAAAACAAGCTTGTGCGATAGGTAGCTAACTTAAGCTGACCTGTAAAGTAGGAAGCTAATGTTACCCTGCTAGCTTGTTAGATTGATGACTTAATGGTTAAATTCTGTTTAGCATCTCTTCTCTGTCTGCAAAGGTTTGGCAGCGTCCATGTAGTTAACTCTGACGCAGTCGCTCTCTAGATGCAAAGTCATGTTTTGTTAGCAATATAAATAGTTATTGGACACCGAATCAAAGAGAGAAGCATCAATCTGACAAACAATAAGCTCTGAATAGCATCCTCAGCAGGCGGTAAGGATTCTGTAGCTCTACAATGACTCAAATGAAGACGTATAACATGGATGTAGAAATTTGACAGGGTCTCTCCCATACATGGAGACATTGTCCCCTGAGGCTGGGCTACTGGGTCTTTTCATTATTGCTGGCTTTCAGCAGCCATCCTATAATAAACCCAGACGAGTTAGATTTGATCCAGGGGCTGAGCTCTATCTCTTTGGCCACAGGGCGCTGTAGATATCGGGGGTGGGGGGGGACCAGTTATTTTGAAGTGATTGGTCCTGGGAGCATTTTAAAGAGTAAGTGCATGTGTGAGAAGGCTGATATAAGACTGCAGTACACCTGTATTTAAATACAATAAATATACCGTATATAAAGACCAATCATGGATTGCTTTGGAGAGTATTTACTATTGATGCTAATGTTAGCATGCTAGTGGCTTTATTAAGTTGATGGTTTCAGTGTTAAACAGGCTATTTATTTGGCATGTAAAAGCTAAGTACAGCTGGTAGAGATAGTTGGGAATGGCATTATATTGCTGTGGGTATTTTGTCTTTGGTATTGGTTGATCGTTTTACTAGAAGAAAAGTACATTAATGTCCGTAGGATTCATCCACTTGGGACCTTGAATTGCTCTAGATTTCCTGACAATCCCTCAAATATGTGTTTAGATATGTCAATCTGGACTGAAACAACCACACACATCTATCCCTTGACATTCAGTATGGCCAAATAAACATAAATACAGAATACTTTACCCCCAAGTAACTCCTTATAGCCAACGGTGTGTCAATATCAGCGTACTTGAACAGGTGGCACTCTCTTGTGTGTAAAAGTGCTTTGAGGAGTCGTAAATACCGGATAAAACGTTTTGTGAAATCCCGTCCGTTAAACATATCAATAAGCTTTCAACAGCAACAATCCCTCAGACTGTATCTGAAAGCATGTATTTCTAAAAGCTTCAGTACCCGCTGAAACCAAATCATAATTACTAAAAGGACTGCCAAAATGGATAAAACACTGCCTCGGTTTCCTTATTTCTGAGGATGTTCGAGTTATCTTGAATGTAAAGACTTTATAAGAGCTTCTCAATTAAATGGCAAAGTATTAATTGGATGTGATTTCATTGGGAAACACAGACCCTTCTTTCTGCACGCGGTGGTTAAATGAGCATTTGGTGTGTTGTTTGCATAAAGCCTGTTCTTCAGAATTAACATTCCCAACAGCTGTAGCTTTCAAGTGTAATTGGTTGAACGTCAAGATTTCCCTCCATCGTCTGTTGTTGGATGTGAATTATTCCTATTGATGTCACTCATAAACAGCACTCTGTGATAAACCTCTCAGCTGCACTGCCTTGTCTTCGGAATTGCACCCGGATTAGCTTCGAAATGGAAGGAGAATATAAGGTTTATTTCAAGTGTAAGCAATGAGTGTGTGACACAAAGCAGGCCGTATATTCCTGGCTTGGGATGCTGCCAGGGCTGGTGTGATAACAGACCGAGTGCGATGTTTCTTTGTGACTCAACAGATGCTCGGAGGAGTGTGTTGGCTTCGAGTGATTATTGAGATGAGGGAGTGGGAGCAAAGCGGCTGGCTGCGCTTCTGTGTTTTCTACCCGACTAATGTCAGCGGCACTTGTGAGAGGAAGGAAGTCAGAGCGGTGTCAAACAGACGTGTTGAAGCAATCCATCTCCTTATTCTCTTTCCCCGGTACAAGGTGAAACTAAGAAGCTATAGAGTGGTGCAGGGATGAGTCTTAAAACCCTGAATAGACTCGCTTCTAGTTCCCTCATCTCAAATTCAGTGCTGTAGTTCCTCTATAGCCCAACATTAGCCTCCTTTAGCTTAGCGGTGGTGACCTGAAGTCATGTGACCGTGCTGTAGTTCCTCTATAGCCCAACATTAGCCTCCTTTAGCTTAGCGATGGAGACCTGAAGTCATGTGACCGTGCTGTAGTTCCTTTATAGCCCAACATTAGCCTCCTTTAGCTTAGCGGTGGAGACCTGAAGTCATGTGACCGTGCTGTAGTTCCTTTATAGCCCAACATTAGCCGCCTTTAGCTTAGCGGTGGAGACGTGAAGTCATGTGACCGTGCTGTAGTTCCTTTATAGTATAGCCCAACATTAGCCTCCTTTAGCTTAGCGGTGGTGACCTGAAGTCATGTGACCGTGCTGTAGTTCCTTTATAGCCCAACATTAGCCTCCTTTAGCTTAGCGGTGGTGACCTGAAGTCATGTGACCGTGCTGTAGTTCCTTTATAGCCCAACATTAGCCTCCTTTAGCTTAGCGGTGGTGACGTGAAGTCATGTGACCGTGCTGTAGTTCCTTTATAGCCCAACATTAGCCTCCTTTAGCTTAGCGCTTTATAGCCCAATGTTAGCCGCCTTTAGCTTAGCGGTGGTGACCTTTAGTCATTTAAATCCTACCTTCGAGACACAAGTTTGAAAAAACCCTGGTGTATAAAAAGGATGTTTTATCGCGTCTGTTTGCACTGAAGCGGTGCTGGGGGGGGGTCAGTGTGAAGTTCACCAGACCAGCCAAGATTTATAATGAGGACAATAACACAGTAATGAGGCTTCTGAAGGCTGCTGAGGTTGAGCACTAGAATTAATCTCTGCTATCTCAGCTGTTATTAAAGCAGTAATGTGTCTGCCTGCTCTCGGGGAGAGGCTGATTAATACTCCAGACCATTGCTCAGTGCAGCACAGAAACAAGATGAGTGTTGGGAGGAAGAGAGGCTGATGTGGGAGGTATTTTCCTGTGGTTCTGACTAATTGAAGTGGCTACTGTAGTGACACTTTTATGACAAACTTGGCTCACAAACACATCAAGTTCAAATGAAAGCATATTTAAGAACAACCGGTTGGATTAGACTGTGCAGTTTAGTAGGGTGTTTGCAGGGGTCAGACCGTACAAATGGCTTTTAAATTGCATTTGCACTTCACTCTGAGGTGACTTATTATCCGTGGGGAAAGGAGTACCCCTAACAGTGTTGTATTGTGATTATCAGCAGTTCAATTGGCACTTATAAACCTTCCTCTGGAGGAGAGGGGAGTTTCCCCAGGGCTAGAGTTTGTTGGTTCATTTTGACTCGCTCTGGCTCTGCACTTCAACACCCAATCACTCCTCAGCAGAGGGTAGACAATCAAACGTCTGAATGATTCAGCGCGGGTCACAGGAAAAAGGTAAAGCTGGCCTATTTCTGGTTCCTTCTGTTGCCGCAGTGGTGCTGCCATATTTCATTCATGGTCGCTGTCGCCTGGCAGCTGCGTGACCTGCCGGGAGTTTCTGAGACAAATTCCCTGGAAAATGAGTGAGAAATGTGTTTGGGTACACTCTGGTTGTCGGGTGGTTTCATGTCAGGCTACCTCTTCAATCATAGCGACCTCCAGGACTCTGCTCCTGTTAATTATTCATCTTTTTAAATAACGTTTGCATCACCTTTGGTGCAGGCTCACCCCCAGACTGCTCCAGAATGTCTACGGTATTGAAGTGTATATTAAGATCTTAGCTTTCTTGCCGAGATTAAGATCAGATCATGTCGACTGAGGCTGGAAGAACTGCGGTAGTCTTCCAGTCAGAAGGTCTTTGTAGTGCTTTGAGCGGTCTTGAAGACTGGATCATTTTGCCACAAAAACTTCCATTTATCATTTAGCATGTCTAAAATATCGAGCTAAAGCATATCTTATTCCCCCTGCTTTCAGTCCGTGCTAAGCTAACTAGCTGCTAGATCATGTGGAGACTTGAGAGTGAGAGTGATTGCTAAACTTTCTTTTTCTTAATTACAGTACAGTATTAAAGCACAGTAATGGCACCACGGATACATGTCAGATGCACACTTACAAAGCAAAGTAAACCAAGATTCCAGACATGCATAGGAGGTTACAGGCGATCTACTTCTTACAATAATATCTGACAAAGAAATTCGATAAACTCTGCCAGATTTGATAGAAATGGTCAGCTTTGGCATGTAGAAAACATCTAAATATCTGCAGCTAATAAATGCATTCCCCTAATTGTGAAACTGTGCCTCAGCAGTAACACAGCGTGGTATTTCTGTGAGAGGAATCGTGCAGGAGAAGTCATCTTATTCAAACCTCTGTTAAAACAAACTGGTCTTGTTAGTCTGAAACCTCCACGAGGAATCTCTGAAGCTGTTGGCAGCTCTGCAGACATGTGACATGCAGCTCCTAACGAGAACAGACCCTCCTGTGCACAGAGAAGCTCGGAGACATCTTTAATTTTAGAGAGAGAACGCCTTAATGACTGGAGCTGTTAGAGTCTGCGGACACGGTGTCAGGACGAGGCTGATTGGCTCGCAGGTGATGTTCCTCTCTGCACTTTTATGGCCGCGGCTCTGCTCTGAAATGGCTTTTTTGGCGAGTGCATGTGTGAGTAAAAGTGAGTCCGGTGTCCTTGGTGGCAGCCCATCATTATAATAACGGACGTGTCTCTGAATGAAATATGTCCTGTGTGACTGCAGCCGGCTCTGGGAGTGGCTGTGCTCGCTGCCAGACTCACAGCATCCTCCTTGGCCCCTCAGACATCACAGATGGTGTAACCGGGCGCCGGCCAACCACCTGTGGGGGGGGGAGTGAACGATAAAGTTGTGGTTAAGCCTCGGGTGTGTGATGTGTTTAATGTCCCGGGCAAGGTCGGACATCATCGGCCAAATGCTGGGAGAGAACATGGACAGCTTCTTTTCTTCCCTTCTGCTACCGGTCTCATTCAGAAGACTCGGACCCCCACTCACCAGCGCGGTTATGTCTCTGGCACGCTGAGATCTGAGCTGAAGTTGAAGTGTTTTGCGTGTTGATCCTCCCTTACACAGAAGATGCACTTGCTGCCCTTAGTGGTAATAAGGCATGCAGGGTGCATCATGGGAGAGGTTCTCTATGCTGCACAGCTGTGTGGAGCGAGACCCCTGGTGATTGATCCGTGCATTTCTATATGTGTTGTTGCACGAACCTCCATAGCATATTGCATTTAATAGGACAGACAGGAGGGACTGACTGCTTTATCATGTTTAAAAACTGTGAACTGCATCCTTTGTATCCTCCCTGCAGACTGCAGCTGTAAATTAGGTCACACAGGGCCTATTTTGGGTGGGGGAGCTACAGCAGCAACAGTGGTTAGTACTGCACCGACCAATAAACCTCACTATTGATTCATCAGGTTTTTTGGAGGAATAATTGATGTTTTAGTCAATTAAATGTCAAAAACGACAGAAAGAAACTCACATAGGAAGTAGATTCTCACATTTGAGGGTCTGACATCAGGTAAGGGTTTGGTATTTTACTTTATAAATCAACAGCTAATTAATTAACTACAGCTGCAACAATTAGTCATTTGTTCTTTCATATGCTATTTTTTAACAGAAAGTCGACACCTTTGACTAGTTTTAGTGTATCTTTGTAGTTCCTGCCATGTTTATCAGGAACAAAACAGGCGTTACACAACAGGTTGAGTTTCCACAATAAGAAGCCCACTCAGGTTATCTCGGTTTAAATCCCACTGAGGCTCTACTTCCCATTGATGAGCCACTGGGATGATGTTGACATAGCAACAGAGCACCAACACTCAATAGCACGTTTAGCACTTTTTTAGAAAGGTCATTTTCTCTGCCGGACTTACACAACACAGCGATGCCTTTAATTTGTCAGGACGCTTCATGTAGATAAAACCTGGATACCTTTCCTGTTCTTCCTCAGCCGAGTAGTGCATGCTTTTGTTTTGTCTCCGCCTCAGGTAATCAGCAGCATCCTCTGTGATTGCATTTTGATTAAAAGGCGGCATTTTAATCATCTCTGCCATGGCTTTGTCCCTGTCTATCACACACACACACACACACACACACACACACACACACACACACACACACACACACACACACACACACACACACACACACACACACACACACACACACACACACACACACACACACACACACACAAAAACACACACACACACACACACGCTTGGCTGGATGCTTCATTAATCGGAGGGGTGGTAATTAATATTGAGAGCTGACGAGGCCTCCCAGAGAAGCCCGTGCATTAAGAGGGGGTGAAGAGGGGGTGAAGCTGGACGGAGGACACTGATTGAGATGCACGGTCAAGAGGGGCTGCTTGACCCGTTCGGAGGGCTTATAAGTGTCTTACATTTCATGTGTTTGCAGTCAACTTTAATCCAAGTTCTGGGTAGAGGTTCCTCCATTAGCGTAAGTTGAATAAATTAGCAATAATTAGCATGATAGCCTTTATGGACAATATTTCCAAGACTGCGTGACTGAGTTTGAGTCGATTTTGGATCTAAATTGCAGGATGGTAAGGTAGATGGCTAACGTTACGTGGTGCTTTTGACAGACAGATAGCTAACGTCGGCTAGTTAGCTTGTGAAATCGATTGCTATTGTTCACTAGATAGATTTAAAGACAGCTAACGCTAGCTAGCACACTGACAGGTCTCTAGATTGACTTGTTTTTATATTATCAGTCAGTTATTATAAACTGTCCACACAAGCTTTATACTTTATAGTTGTTCCTCCTCTTACTTTTCCCCTCACTATGGATTTGCTGCAGCAGGAAACTTTTTAGAGTTATGCCTAACCTTTAAAATGTTTCGCAATCCATCCATGAAAATGAGCGATGTGAGTGTTTTAGAATAATGATAGCAGGAGCTGTAAGAGAATCCATTTGTGGCATTGGTTCTCGAGTAGTTTCTCTCCAGCTCAGGACATTCTGCCTCTTAGTTTTCCATATCTGAGCGACCTTACATTTCCGTTATGATGCCTCACTCTGCGACTCCACATCGTTAAACAGCCATTCTGCTGACATATCGGAGCCGTTATCTCAGTGATGTAATTTCCTGAAATGTGCCCTCGAGTTCTGAACCAAACGGCAGCATATTGTGTCTGTATAATCAGGTTATCATGCAGACAAACTTTACAGTTATAATAATGATCATTAAGACGAATCTGCGGAGGAGAAACGTGCAGAATCTTCCCGTCTCATCGACACCTGTCCTGATTATCCTCTCCGTTCTCATGATTCAAAGAGGGCTGACACTCAGCCTGATCTGTATTGAGAGGGTGCATCCAATCACGTCCCTCCTCCTGACGAGCTGAAGCAGGGAAACAGAGAACGATAAAAGACTTAAGGAAAGAAGTGCTGAGGCTTGACCCTGAATGTGACAGACAATAAAAACAAGTTCAATCTAAAATCATTTTAACAGAGACAGTTTCCAATGAACAAGAGCATTTATGCCATGTTCTGCTCGCTGCATGACTTTAACAGTCACCTCATTCACCTTATTGTATTTATTTAGACCATTAAATGTCCAGGAATTGAGCAAAAACGACTCAAAATGCTTTGTTGTAAAACCTGTTGTTTAATCTCAATCTTCAGTCATATAAAGCATATAGTTTCCAATTAACAAGATGATTTATGCCATATTTTGCTCTGTGCAACGGGGAAACACCCTCTCTATCTAAGGTTGTTGTACGATTGGCCTTTATTTGCCATTTTTGTATTTATTAAGACCATAAAATGTCCAGAAATTGATTTAAAAAAAGCCCAAGGTGACATTCAAAATGCTTGGTTTGTCTTACCTATAGTCAAACACAAGTTCAATCTAGTCTGGACAAGATGATGTCTGTCATGCTTGCTCTGTACATCAATTATTGAATCATCAAAGCTGTTGTTTAGAGCGTTATTTCTGTCTGTTAGTAACTGTTGTTTCCCTCTCTTCCAGGCTGCCTGTTTGAAGACGAGCTGTGCACTCCGTATGAGTTCTGCGTCAATGGTAAGTCAGACCGAGCGTCGTGTCCGCCCACCACACCTCATTATATCCTCCACGGTCCCGGTGGTATCGGCCTGCATCGACCCGGCGCTGCTGTAAGGCCGGCTATTTTTAATCATTCAGGGATTTATAGATGGATGGAGGGTCGTTAGAGAGAGCAGCGTTTGGGTCAGACGTGCTGTGTGAGTCATGGCTGAGAGAAGCTTTCAAACATCAGGGGACCAACGGTTACAGTCAACGGTCACAACCTAAGATAAACCAAGAAACTACGGACAGCAGAATACGACAAAACGCTCCTAGATATAAGATAAATGATGTGCTGGGTTGGTATGACAAGAAGGTTAAAAGGCCGTCGTATAGCTCTTTGGGTGGGGTTTGATCCCCATGCGGAGTCCCTTTGCCGCGCGTCTTCCCCTCTGGCCCCCGTTTCTGAACTGCACTGTCACTGTATTAAAGGCACTGAAGAGGTAGCTTTGTGTACAAATGTGCAAAATATCTGGAGGGTTTTGCAGGACTGAGAAAAGATATTGGTAGCTAACGTAAGCAAGCTAACTTGTTAGATGGATAGCGAACGTTGGTTTGTTTTTTAGGTAGATGAATGACGTTAGGCTAGCTTGATAGCTGAATAGATAGCTAAGTCGCACTAGCCGGTTTGTTAGCAAGATTGCTAATGTCTGATAGTTTAAAGCTAATGTTCGCTGGCTAGTTTGATAGATCAGAATACCTTTATTCATCCAACCCAGGTTAGCTAACACAAAGTAGACAGCTTGTTAGATCGAGCGCTTATGTTCAGAAGTTAGCAAGATAGCTAACGTTTGCTAACTAGCTAACATTCACTAGCTCACCAGCACACTGACAGGTTAATTGAATTCAGTCTCTAAGTTAACTTGTACATACAATTGTACAATACATTTACACTGTAGGCCTTAATCTCCTCTTCGTTTAATAAGAGTCGCCATTCAGCATCAGTGTTTTTCCTTCTTGTATATCAAGGTAACAGCGAATGGTTCTCTATGAAAGCCTCTTGTCAAGGAGGATGGATGTGTCTGCGGTTGCCATGACATGTCAGCTGATAAATGGAGGGTAAATATCAGGGTTTATGTTTTTACAGCAGAATCACACACAGCGAGGGGGAGCATGTCGATATCCAGGATCAGCTTTATGAGAAAGGGAGAAACAGGTTAATGTATTCTCCCTTAGTGGAATATCTTTAACATCATACTGTACTTGTGGAAACCTAAACTCATCCCGGTGCGTGATTGTTTTTAATCCTCATGAGCTTAATGATTTGATTTGACAGCGTTTGTTTTGTTTGCTCGCTTCATTTAACAAGCAATCAGTCTCACAAGATGAAGCCAGCAGAGCAACACTTGCTCTTTGCAGACAAAAGATGTACATGCAGAACATGATGTGACCTATAGGAGACAACCAATCAGAAGCAGCACAAGCACCAGTATGAGAGGCCGTATTCTGCTCCTCTTTAGGTGTTTATCAGTATGTAGTGTCTCTCCTGGGACATGTCTCCATGCTTAATGTTCAAAAAGCTCTTTATTTTCTCATCCTGCCTGTGCTGCAGCACCTCTTTTCACCCTCTGTCTGAAACCAGAGCCCAGTCTGCTCTGATTGGTTAGCTGGCCGGCCCTGTTATGATTCGTCCACCTGCTTAGAGATGTCCCACCCTTTAGCTTATCACGAACAATATGTTGGAGCGCTGGCCAATAGGAGAGTGAGTGTTAAATTGTGATGTCACTTTCTGGAAGTAAACGGCTTAGTTTCCATGCTGCTCCTTTGTCTTTCCTGTGCATGTTGATATATATTTCTCTTTGAAATAGGGAAAAATGTCCTAAAAATATGAGTTTCGTCCAGTAAAATTGTGCAAAATCTATATATATTTAACTGAAGATTATATATTAACGTAAAGGTAGTTGCTGTTTTATTTTAAATACACATTGCAATCTGCATATGGAGCTACTGCAGATATATTAGTGGGGATAAGGTCTTAAAGTGTCTTTGGAATCGCTGCAAATCTGCAGATCTGTTCCCCGATTTCCATATTAACCCAGTTGAGGAGGAAAGGGGGAAAGGAGGCAGCGGAGGAGAGAAATATATAAAAAACACTGACTTTAATGACACTGTTAGCTTTGGTTCAGAGTAGGGATGTGACTTTCAGTCCAAAACACTATTCGAAATTCGCTAGACAACATTCGAATTTTATTCGAAAATCGAGCCCCCCCCCCCCCCCCCCCAAAAAAAAAAAAAAAACACACACACGCGCGCTCACGTGCGACATCCCCCTCCTTCAACCACCACACACGACAGAAAGAGTAGACTTAACCAAACAGTTTACTGAATCAACAAAAACATTACAGAACGGTAAAATGGGCATATTCCCTGAGCATTTATCTCAGCTACAGCATGACAACAAACAAACAAACAGTTTTATAATTGCAACCGCTGCGCTGTTTTTCATTTAACTGCCTGTTTGGCGGAACCGGGTGAAACAGTTTCAGCAACGAGATCGAATGGATTTAACAGAAATAGCAAAGTAATAGAATAGTAATAAAATAGCGAAAACCTATTGCATTTTTTTATTCAGAAAAATCAACATGTCAACGTGTTCGGGGTGGAGACGTGTGCGCAGCCTATTAACTATTAAGCCGGCAGCGGAGAACACGCGCTCCGACGGCACGGACGTTGCAGGCACACACAAATAGGCGCTCGCCAACTTTGCCAGGCGGGGGTATCTTTTTTGATTTGCTTTCCACCATGTCAGTGGGTCAGTGTGGAGCGGTGGGCACACATCCTGGCAGTACTGAGTCAGTTCAGTGGTGTATGTTGCCCCCTCTGCACTGTACTCCTCTCCAAATAGGACCGCGATTGCCGCTGCAGATAAGCAATCCTTTCGGGGATGTTTTGGCTCGGAGGGCCCTTCATCACATTCCGCTGCCTCTTCGGTCTCTTGGTCATCGGCCATGGACAGGAGGGTTCTCACCTCGGCCTGAACTGTGTCACGCACCTCATCAGTTGTGAACCTCAGGTGTTTGTGCCTGGGATCTAAAAATGAGGCAATGTAGGCGACTTTTCGTGCGCTGCTGGTATCCGCAGGTGCAAGCCGCGCTTTCAATGAGGTCGCCACATTTTTTTTGAAATTTGTGACTTTGTTGGACTCCTCTGGGACTTCCTTGAGATGCTTAGACAGAAGATTTGCAACCACCGGGTAAATCATGGATAGAGAGACATTTGACTCTCCGCACAAGGCGGTAGTGGCGCATTTCAGGGAGTGCAGCACTGGCATCAGTTCCTCCATCACAGTCCAGCTATCATCGGCCAGTTCCAGTGTGCGCGCGTCTGGTAGCTTAGTGACAGTCCTGTCCGACAAGACAGCGCACACAGCCCATCTCTGCTCTAGCAAGCGTTCGAACATGTCATATATTGAATTCCATCGGGTACGGCAGCTTTGCACTAACTTGTGGCCAGGGACGTTTTGGAGCTGTTGCTTTTGCTTCAGTGCTTCTGTTGCCACCGTGCTATGGTGAAAGTGAGATACAAGGCGATTGGCAGCTTTAACGACGTGGTTTATGTTTTGCAATTTGAACCCGTCATTTGTAGCGAGTTGAAGGGTGTGCGCAAAACAAGGCTGCGAGTCCCATCCCAGCCCAGCCTGGGAATTGGCGAGAACAATGTTACTGGCATTGTCGTGTACACAGGCAGTGACTTTTCCAGTGAGACCCCAGTGATCCCTCGCATTAGACAGGACATTTGCCAGATTATCAGCCGTATGCCGCTCAGGCATGGCTTTGGTCTGCAGAACAGCGCTCCGCATCTCCCATTCAAGCATGTAATGACAGGTGACTGTGACATATGATTCAGTGGTCAGTGCCGTCCACGAATCTGTGGTTAGGGACACTTTATCGGCATTCTCTAAATCATTG
This sequence comes from Eleginops maclovinus, assembly GCF_036324505.1. NCBI lineage: Eukaryota > Metazoa > Chordata > Actinopteri > Perciformes > Eleginopidae > Eleginops > Eleginops maclovinus. Next base: position 709,691 of record NC_086369.1, read on the forward strand.
CGTAGGATGCTTGCATTTTCAATGTGAAGTTTTTCGAGTCTGCTAGTGATTGTTTTCCGACATGGAACTTTGTATTCAGGCTCAACAAAGTTCATCAACTCTCGAAACCCCTCTCCTTCCACAAAGCTTATAGGCAGCATATCTTTTGCTACCATCTTCGCGAGAAGCGCCGTTACTTGTTCAGCACGCCTAGCATTCATCTTAGTAGACCTCACCATGAACGCGGCAACTGACTGCTGCTGTCCCGAAGTCACTTCTACGGGGTGTCTCGCTTTCAGGTGGTTGTGCATGGTAGTGGTTGATTTATGGTATGCCAGCTTTACCTGGCAGAGATTGCATTGAACTTCATTTTCGCTGATCAAAGTAAAGGAGGATCATACAGAACTTTTACTAGCTCGCTGCATTGTTGTAGCCTGAGCAATCGCACGTTTCAAATTCTTCTTCTGTTATTTTTTGTTTACTGTTATTGTTTCGCCTACTGTACTCTACTCCTACTGTAGCGGCATCTTCTGGCAGAATTTGCATATGTCAGCTTAAATATCGTTTAGGGACTAGGAAACCTCTTCATTCTTTTTTTTACCACATGAAACGTAATTAGGTTCGGACGTATATTTCTATGTAAACAATGCGACATTCTTTCCCAGTGAAACGCAATAGGCCTACTAGTCAATGCGGCAATACAATAAAAAAAAATTAAAAAAATTAAAAAAAAAAACAAAAAAACAATCAATGCGGCATTCGAAATGAGTATTCTTTATTCGAACGTGTCACGAATATTCGACTATTCGAAAATCGTGTCCCAACCCTAGTTCAGAGGGGAGCTGTGTGCGGGGAAACTGCTGACACCTCGACAGAAACCCCCCCAGGCTCCGAGGGAGTCGTGGAAGTTTATATTACATCGGAGTAAAATGCAAATCTGTGACGCGGAGCGTTATTTATTTTCCGTTTTCTCATTGTCTTTTTTATTTCCAGTCCAAATGTGAATTGGCCCTCTCATTCTAAAATATCAAATCAAAGTTTATTGATAAAGCCTGAAGCTTTACGTTTTTCTCAGTGGGCTTTACAGATTAACAGACATGAAGCCAAAACACAAGAAATAAACGTGAAATACAGATAAAATGCAACTAAAAGCAATCAAAAGACAATAAAATACAACAAAAAGACCATAAAATGTAGGATTCAGGAGGTAAAACATAGGGTAACCAGCTTTAAATATAGGCTTTATTAAAAAGGAAAGTCTTCAGACACTAAGTCTTTGGTCACCGTCTGCCTCCCTAAGACGGCAAGAATATAATCACAGTTACTAAGAAACAAATGCAGGAGCAATCTCCGTCTGACTGACGAAGACCAGCAGACAGAGGAAGAGTGGGAGTAACTGGGTCTGACACTTCGTCCCTGAAGGAGTAACCTGGTTTATTCTGGGATGGAACAGCCATGCTCCTCTTCCTTACCCTTCCTCCCTCCTGATGTTGCCATGGAAAGCAGCTGAGGGGGGGGGGGGGGGGGGGGGGGGGTGTCGGGAAGAAACTGCTCTCGTGGTGTCAGTCAGAAACCATTTATACCTGGCTGGTCCCCCAGATTTGAGTTATTTGAACTCTACTCTCCACATTAAATCATCTTTAAAGGATTACTCTGTAGTAAGAAGTCTGCATATGTTTTCTATTGTAGATGTTTGTCATTGATTGATGGTGTAGCTCAATTACCACCCTCCCTTTATCATTAGCTCTTCTGCTGTCACGTCTCATTTTGCTTCCAGCCTTTCCAAATCTTTATTTCAGTCTCCAGGGGAAGAACTCTCAGAGGTTCCTCTCAAAGCAAACACAATGTGATTACCCTGAGACAGGAAATGCATTTTAATTTGATGCAACTCTCCGGAGTCTTTTACTGGTTTGATAAGCAGAGCTAAAGTACAGCGGATAAGTGCTGCCAGTTTCCCCCGAGGGCACACGTTGTCTCGTGCTTAACACTTAACCGACAGTGTTTCATCGACTGGTGGTTATTCTGTGGTCTGAACGTCGGCAGAGTATTTTAGATTTAAATGATTTAGGTGATGCAGCTATTGATCAATGCATGCGAGAATCTGCAGGAGCGCTGGCGCACATCTAAGAATAACATACACTTATTAAACTGTACAAAAAGTTTGGAAACTACAAGGGGATTTAGGATCAAAACAAGGTGTAATAGAGCTAATTCATATTCCACAGCCAAATTGAACAGGGTGTGTTTTGAACTAGTTCATCTTTATTTAGGTCTGTATTTACATGTAGATTGCAGAGCATGCATTAGTGTAATAATTATCATTTCAAAGCCAGTTTTCAGATGCTGAATAATCTGTTCTTTAAGCTTGTTATTTTATTTATTAGCAGACTACATCTGGACGGTCTCGGTGCATTGATTTACACCTGTCCCCATGCGTCTCCATTTGAGTCCTGAGACAGCCTTTGAGCAACGCTTTGCTGACTGTCAGCTCCACTGTTGGCTCCTCTTGTCCCACAGCATTAGCCTTCACAGTTTAAAGAGTTTCAGCAGCAGCCGGATGTCTGTCAGAGACACCGTCTGGATTTACAGCGCTTTACCTTCTTTTGGGTGAAAATCTTCCTGTCAACATGGCACTTAACCAGACGTATCGCTTCCCTTGAGTGACACTGATTTGCTGGACCTGAGGATTGATTGATTCTTTGGAGCCGCTTCATGCATTATTGATCGGGGTTCATTTGCAAATGGATGCATTATCAGCTTAATATTTCCCTAACAAAAAGCAACTGTTCTGATCTGCGTTGATACAGAGTTTGCAGTGTGCATAGAGTAATGTATTTCCTGGTAGTAAAGCACCTCTCGTTTCTATTTATAACCTGTTTGCAAGACTGTGTGGTTGCTATGAGGAATGTCCCTGACAACGGAGAAGGAAGTGTTCAGTGGTACCCGTTGCCATGGAAACCAATTAGAGATGCAGAGCGTGAAGCACTCACTGGTTTCCTGTCACCATCCTCTGCTTATTGCTTACATAATACGTGTTTCATTAGGAGAAATACATCGTACCGGAAGTCAGAGAACAGAGGGGTTGGATTCTGTCTTTTCAGACGTCTGTGATGCATCTGTAGGTGGGAGCTTTTCCTCTGTAAGGATCCCAGAATATCTCCTGTGTTGTCTATGCTAATTCACCTCCTCCCACGGGCGACTTGCTGTACAGAGCTGTCATTAAACAGGTCTCAGACAAAGGCGGGAGTCAGGGAAACACTTGATAGAATAAGAATTCAAACTAGTACCTGATAGCATCTTCTTCTGACTAGAGCATTGATCTTGCTAATGCTACGTTTAGCTCACTAACTACATAACCAGCTACAGTATTTACAACAGAAAGGGTTACCCTAAACGTCCCCCCCTTCCTATCAACATGTCAGACCCCACAGATGATTAAGAGATATTAAGGATGATAAATGGCATCGGAGGAGCAGACAGGAAATAGCATCGTGTCTCTGACATCAGTATTTGTGTGTACTCTCCGGTCCCCGACCACACGGCCCCCAACGTGTCAACGAGCATCAATCCCACCAACGATGTTTGCTGTCACTGTCCGACATCTCGGGCCTAATTAATGGGACGCTGTGGTGCATGACAAAGTGTTGATTCACATCATTACATCCCATCTAATAACACACGCTCGCACAAGGTAGTATGCATTATTACACACACACACACACACACACACACACACAGCTTTACTCTGCAGGATTCATCTCCAGAGATCGTCTAACAGGAGGACTTTAGCTGTGGATTTCTCTCCCTCCACACATCATTTATATTCCAGGCGTTGCGTCCCCTCGCTGCTTTCTGAACCCGGATTGTCAGCACCCCTCCCTGAGGTCTAGACCGGCCTTTGTGATGTGGAGCTGATAGCGATGACTGCTGCGTAAGTCGCCTAGCAACCCGTATTGAGTGAGGCGGGCGGACCGTGCCGATAGGGAGATTAACGGGGTCTCTGATAACAGTCGTTCCCGACATGAACGCCTGCTTATCGAGGGGCTGTCAGCCTGTACCTCCATCAAAACAGGAAGTCAGATAGTGTTGCTCTCACTAGGAAAACTAGTCCATGCAACAGTCTGTTAATGAAAAATGTCAGGCTGCAGAGTATTCAGCCATTAGAGTATTTCAACTGGGTAAAAAAATGTCTTTGTGCTATTAAAATATAGCCTTTCTTCTTCTTCTTCTTCTTCTTCTTCTTCTTCTTCTTCTTCTTCTTCTTCTTCTTCTCTTCCTCAGATGAAGTGTTTGGAAGGTGTCAGGAGCTGGCGGCTGCAGACCTGTACACGTACGATATCTCTTCCTCTGCTCTGCAACGCCTCAGGACCCTGCTGCAGAAACTGGCTCACAGAGGTAAATCCTGCCGATAGAAGTAATCAGATTACAGGGTAACAATGCATCTTGAAATAAAGATCGATATAGCATCCCAACCATGCTTGTCAGCTGCCATCGTTTGATGCCAAATAACCCATCCCCTAACCCGTCCAGTTGGCTGGTCTGCTGGTGGGACATTTAGAGCTATGGATGAGTAAGTGTGCGGTGTGCAAAGTAATCACATCAGAATCTCTCATACTCAATCAATGGCACCTGCTAATGTTCAGCAGGGGAATTAAGGGTTCAAATTTCTGGATTGACTTCATGTCCGATGGTTGTAACAGTGTGGGAAAATGACTAAAGCCTCCATCATATCATTATCATAAAACGCCTAAAAATGTGATTTATGTCAGAATAAAAGACCTAAATGGTGACATAACCTCGACTTTCCTTGAAATAAATAAGAAATGTGATAGTAAGTGGAGGCTAAATCATGCAGAAACATCCCTAGAGTCTCACATCTGTGTCTCGGGAATTTTAATTAATGCATTTGTATGAAATAACAGACCAGTGTCCCAGGAAAATGATTTTAAAATGGTGATTCTCTGCATCCTGTAAGTGCCGCAATGACCCACCAGGGGGCAGTAGACCCCTTCAACATGGAGCGTGACCACTCGCATCAAAGGTCCAGATATAATTGGCTTTGCCGGCCACTCTGAAGCTTAATGTCTCTTAACAGGCGTGAACCGCTGCTGGAATCCATTAAGCAGTCAGCCAGAGGAAATCAGAAGAGGTGGCTGAAAAAACGCAGGGATGAATATTAAGCGAGGCGAGGACACACATTTATTCTAATTACTGCTCGGAAATAAACAAGGGGGGATAAGGAGTCATTTTTTAAGCAGCGTTTAATGCTTTTCATCGACAGACTCTGACCTTGTGTTTGCAGACACAGACATTACATCATCGCTTTGAATCATTTCCCCCCTTTTTTCTGTCCTGCATTACCTCCCGATGAGTCCACAATGCACTGGCTATTCTTATCAGCTCCACAGCTATTGGAGTGTCATCTTCGAGACGCGGTTATTGAGACCATTGTACAGTTACATTGAAGAATGAATCGATTTACAGTCCTCTTTATGTGCCATCAGGGCTGCAGGTAGATCTCTGCTCAGTCATGGAGATCAACAGGGACTTACCCTTGAACAAAAGGCTCGTCTCGATGCGTCCCCCATCGGCAGATCTCGATGTCTGCTATTACATATTTTGCCCACAATGAACGTCTGAATGCACCGCCCCCGTCATCCCACGGCAGATTACTTCTATATTACACAGCACCTGAAGCCCTTAGTATTCACGGCGTGCAGTCTCAGTGTGTTCAGAGCCAGGCTGCTGCTGTCATAAAGGCCGACTGGAGTGATACACACAGAAGGTAGTGACTGTAGTGCATTCATTATATGTGCAAGATATTTAGAATTATGGAGCATTTAATTTTTCTAACCACTGCCCCTGAACACCAGGTGTCCAATAGTTTAGCAACCATAAGCTGTGCATATGTGTCTACTGTCCAGCTTTGGATTTCCACACATTTGTTCTAAAAATATATCTAATTAAATTCCTATTAATATGCTCTATTAAGCATCCAAATACCATGTATGATTATTATTTTTTAAAGCTACAAATGTTAGCTTAACACGGAATATTTAGCTTTCAACCTTAGCATTATTTAGCTACGTCATTAGCTATTAGCCTACAAAATGTTTAGGTGTTGCAGTATACATTATATTTAGCTAACTTGCTAACGCCTAAAATTATCTGTAGTTATCTCTGTTACAAAAATGTAGACATAAATTACATTTTGTATTAATATACCTTTTTAAAAGCTGCAAATGATAGCCTAACACAGACTGTTTAGCTGACTACCGTAGCATTATTTAGCTACGTCATTAGCTATTAGCCTACAAAATGTTGACGTACGTTACGTTTAGCTCACTTGCTAAAAACAATCATCTGTAGTTATCTCTGTTATAAAAATGTACAAATAAACTACATTTTGTATTTAAATGATCTATTAAAGCTGCAAATTAGCTTAAAACCAACTCAACAGCTTAGCTTCCTATGCCTATAGGGGAAACCTAGCGTTAGCATTAGTCAAAGAAACGGTCATGTCAGTAGCCTCTGCAAAATGTTTTAGCTAGCTTGCTAACGTCTAACAAAATATGTAGGTATCTCTATTAGACAAATATACAAATAAATCACATTTTGTAGTTACACTAAAGGCTCTATTAAAACCTGCAAATGTTAGCTTAACACAGACTTTATAGCATGCTAACTACAGTAAAAACCTAGCGTTAGCCTACTTTACAAAGAAAGGGCACATCATTAGCTACCAGGGGTGTCCAAACTAGGGCCCTGGGGCCAAATGCAGCCCGCGGGGCGTTGTATATCGGCCCTCAGCCAATTCCAAAGGATAATGGAATATGCTCGACCCTAACTTGAGTTTCTATGTTGTACTTCTTAAATATAAATGTCAAAGTACATTTCACAGTAGTAGTGTGTGTTAATAAGCCCACTTTTCAAATAAATGATGTCAAAGTTGAAATTATTTTTAGTTGTAGCTCGTAACGAGCTTCAAAAATACCCTTCCTAGTTCCTCTTATTATAACCAATCTGAAGATTCTGATTTAGGGGTTAAGCTGCTCACAAGATAAATGAAACCCTATGGAGAGCTATGTTGTACGCTGTTGGTTTTATTGAAGGATTTTCAAGTATCAACAATTGACCTTCATTTGATTGGTTTAGCTAACTTATGAGGCAGTATACCTCACCTCTAGTGAGTGGCCCAGCTCTTCGTACGTTTTTCTGATTGTTTTTTTAAAACTAAAATAGGCTTTTTGTAGCCTTAAGTATTGATAGATTTAGGAGCCATTCAGACATTTCTTTAGATTAAAATACAAATTGAATAAACCATTGGTTAAAGTAGCGTTAGCGTTAGCTTAGGATGGTCAATCAGGCTACAGAACATTTTTAAAACTAGTTTATCCCCTGCTTTTTTATTGCTGGTCAGTATTTATAATAAGATAAGTTGTACTTTATTTATTCTAATTTGGGATTTAATGCATGTAGATAAGACATTGCACATGAGTTAGAAGTAAATGAAAAAAGAGTCTATAGAGTCTACCTGAATATATATTGTCTGGTTCAGTCCTCTCCACATCAGGAAGCGTCATGTCAGAAAGAGACGTCTTGATTCAGCACGTCTAACTACACTAACCTGGAGTCGATTGACCTCCTGACCCCGAGCCGAGCGCTGGACTCTCTCAGTGCTGACAGGTGAAGTGAGATGATGCGTTGTGACGTTTGCATTATCTCCATTGACAGGAAGCATCAGTCAGGCAGAGTCAGTGGGCATAAACTGTCACTGAAACCACGTCTCACCCCAACCCTACCTGCAGGAAAACAACAAAAACCCACTGTTGTTCCTCCTCATGCTCTGCTCCGTCTGTTCTTGACAACCTTGTTAGATTGTTCCGGAGAGGAGTCGGACACGCTAACATGCCACGAGGAAAACTCGAGTTGTTATGAGGAAAACAAGAGCGCTTTTATTGAGCTGTTCATCGAGAGTCCGTGTCCGGGAAGCAGGCGGGATCATTTCTGATAAAGCTTCAGGAGATTTTTACTCTGAGCTAAATTATATCCTCCACAGCGAACACACAGATCTCAAACTGGTGTGCAATTATGTCAATAAGACTGGGTTGAGGTGGTCAGGCTTTGTTCAAACACACAAAACTTTATTTAAAACATCTTCAGCAACTCAGCAACGCATGCAGCTGTTAGTTAACGCTGTGCATGTTTCCTCAAGTTGCTGAAGTATAAAGCTCCAGTAAAGAGATGACAAGTACATGTAATCACAAAGTATGAATCTCAATATCGCCTAGGGCAGCCAATGGGCTAGAACCGGCCCTGTCCTCAGGGGCTAAACCCAGCCCTGATTGCAGCCGGGATGATTATCTCTAATATACAACAGCGCCTCAGTGAGGCCACGGGTAGTTAACTGTCATTGCTGCACGGACGGATGGCTGAGCTGCGTTCCATAGCAGCGGAGACATACGCTGCTCAGCGCTGCCAGGATACGACCCGAGGCATCTGCAGCCGCTCTGCATTCAGATCCTCCTCTGCTGCGTATGAATATCTATGAGGAGAAAACTCACAAACTATGCGTGAGGGAGCTAATGAAGACGTGCTGCAGCTCTGTGTGAAGGTGTCGTTAAGAGCAGCATTGTTTCTGGAGACGTGGCGGCTAGTCATCTACATTTCTGTCTCATTAAAGCGTGCTTCTGCACGGAGATGGACTGCCATCAGTGTGATGTCCCTGGTATTTCTGTGGAATGCTGTGGCTCTCGGCTCCCCGGGAATGGGGCCATGTTTTAGACTCTTTTTTTTTTTTGCCCGGGCAGCTCCATCTGGTCCTGGCAGCGGTGCGCTTCGCCCAGCAGTTCTGCAGCCCAGATACTGGTTGGCAATTAGCAGAGATGTTGGCAAGGCGTCAGTGTGACACTCTCCCTGGGCTTGTTGACTCACTGTGGTGTGTGTGTGTGTGTGTGTGTGTGTGTGTGTGTGTGTATATACATGTGTCCGTACATGTGTGAATGACTGTCAATGTGACAGTTTTCTTAAAGAGTGCTGTTAGTTTATTTTCTCCCAATATTTCCACCATAACAATCTGATTTTTTTCAGTTTTTTGAAACGTTCTGCAGTTTTAAATGACATACTATGTACATATCTTACAGGCACTTTCTGTTCATAGTCCATACTGTATTATAAAACAATATCGTTATAGGTGAAAGATCTAATTTACAGTTAATTGCGTTACTTTGTTGGACCATGCCGGTATTTCAAAGATATACAGTATATTACAGCACAAAATGTGTTACCCAGAAGTCTGCTCCTGGTGTCAGAGTTCCTCATTTAGATATTTTAATCTAACTAATGTGAAATTGTCCAATGAATATCCAGCTACTTAATGGATCAATGACTCTGAACATCAGAGTAGCTGCAGCTCAAACCATCTGAACCCCCTGTTTGTTTCCAGGTTTGACCTGGCAGGACGACCTCACCCAGCAGGTCGTCACTCGAGAGCTCTCCAAACTGAGGACGGTTCCCATCCGCCATCAGGCCCCTGCTCAAAGCCCCCCCCTGAACGCCTACAGCGGCTCCAGAGACTGGAAGCTGAGCAGAAACATGCAGCAGTACCTGACGGGCCTGGGCTTCCTGACTGATGGAGCACCGGGAAGCCACCGACCGGGAGCCGTCGTTCAGGTAACACTCTCTGTGGAGTTTCAAATTCAGGGTACAGTGTCCTTCCCCTTCTTATAGACAGTCACTGGATCGGCTGAATCATCACATAGCTATCATATGTCTAGAACCATGTGTCCTGATTCTCTTCCAGGTCATCATACATCCTCATATGCACCTGGTCCTTCGTTATCATGTGCACCTCTGAGCTTTAAAGAGTACCTTCAGTGTTTCCCAACACATTGATTGGATTGGATGTGACTAGGGCAGAAAATAATGCAGAAAAGTTTTAAGGAAAGACTTAAAGGGGTGTCTATTCTTCACAAGGATGGATACTCAACATGGCTTTGAGAGGAGCTTTTTTTACGACACAATGTGACACGGTAAAAACGATACGATATGAAACAAAACTAAAAGGTATGGAGCGATTCAATACATGACAGTTCAATACGGGAAGATACAAAATACCCCGGTTTGAAACGATACGAAACAAGCATATTCAAGATGGAAAAACACTCTCTGTCTTTATTTTTAAAAACTTAAGATCCAGTGTTTTCTAAACTTGGGACTTTCATAATAAGGTGCAGAAGTGACGCTTTTAAAAAACGTACCATCTGCACCGTAACCTCCAGAGATGTAGTGTGAGGTCCGGGGTTAGGGCGGGTAAACAAACAAACAGAGTGTTTTCCTCGACTAAATAATAGAAAGGCTTCTTCTTTATTCCTTTTGAAATGGAGTCAGTGTGCCCTCTCACTGCTTTTGTTTCTGGCTCTCCCCCCTCTCCCACTGAGCAGAGCCCCTCTCACACAAAGCTGTCCCATAACCCCTTTACATTATTCACCGCTCATATTTAGGGTCTTTGTGTGGAAGGCGCTCTGCTTCCTGCAGCCGTGATGCAGGGTTGAAGAGTTCAGGACCTTCCTTATTGATGAGGCGGGGGCTTTTGTTGTGCAGCGTGATGGAAAAAGGCAAACATGGTTAGCGTGAATGGCGGCGCACCCCCGTCTCGCTGTGCTAATGCCATTATGGCCCCTCAGTATAGACTGACATTTCCTCTATATACATTTTGAAGGGCCGAGAGGAGCACCGGGGGAGATAGTGGATATAAGGCTGGATCTGATTCAAGAAGGCTTCTCTCACAGAGGACAAAATCACACATTCTGGTGCCAGTTCTAATATGAAAAACACAATGCCAAATGGTTAAAAGACTAAATCTGAACCCTAGTGTCTATGTTTCTAGATAAGGCTTTGCTGCTGCCTCTCTGACAGAAGGGAAGGGATATGCTTTTTAAAGTTTGTAGTGGAAATGCCTGAAATGAGTCTCTGAGTGACGCTATCTCATCTCTGATTTCCATAATGCAATTTCCAAGGGCAGTTGTCTTTGATCTAGAATCCCCTATTCATATCCTGTCCTGTCCATAAAGCCCAGGTTCGCTTCTCTTTTCAAACCAAAGCCTGTCACAACACCGCTGACCTCATCTAGGGTTCAAATGTGTGAAAAAAAATCAATATTAATGTGAAACTAGGTTGAATATCCATCATATGAATGTTGTCACGCAGCTTTCTGATGCTCTTCTGAGGGAGAGCATGCTAACTTGCCTATGCTAACGCCTTCACAATTACAATGCTAACATGTTATTCTACTAACTAAGTGCACCTTCTTCGTTTTGCTCGTTAGCATGCTAAAATATGCTAGTGCTAGGAAGGCTAAGAGTTATTTGACAATACTCTAAATGTGCTAACTTAGGGCGCAGCAGTGTGAAATGCTAACTTGAGCATGCTAACGTGTTCACAAAGACAATGGTAACATGCTTGGTTCATTATCTTCTATGTCTATCATCTTAATTTAGCCTGTAAGCATGCTAAAATATGCTAATTAGCACTGTATGCAAAGAACAGCTGAGGCTAATACGTATGGTTTTAGGATTCATCGTCTTGAGGTCATAAATGTCAGAACGCTCTTTAAAGGCAAAATGTCTGATAGTTGTGGAGACATTACAGTCTAAGTTTAGCTTGTTAGCATGCTAAAATAAGCTAATTAGCACTGTATGCAAAGAGTGACGCTGCTAGCACGGCTAAAAGAAAATACTCTGACTGTGCTAGCTGGTATTATGTGTTGCAGAATGAAGACGTGAAGTCTGAAGGCGACCTGGAGCCCAGCCGGTCCAAACCAAAGCAGGGCTGGAAGGAGACGACCATCTACCACCACCAGAAGGGGGCCGGCCAGCCTCCGGTCACCAAAGTGTTTACCCAGAGCGGGGAGGGCAAACACCCCAAGCTCAGCCCGTCCTATGCCAACCGGGACGCGGGGAGGAACAAACTGTTAGCCGGCCAACTGGAGCGACTGCTGTCTGAGGTACCGAACACTCAGCAAGGAGGAAACGGAAAGGTCCACTACCTCAGCTACATCCGTCCAGCGCCGAGCGACCATGCAGAGGTGGCTTTACCCTCCAAAACCCAAAGACCGAATCTAGACAGACTCCTGTTTAAGGCTAGCTCGAACCACCCGGCTGCCAAAGAGCCTCTCAGCGCCGTGGACGGTGAGACCTGCTCTCCACTCTCTGAGTTTCATCCTCTCCATGTCACAATGATTCTGTAACTTTCCTCTCTCCTGTGCAGAGCGGTTCATCCAGAACATGGTGAGCCAGCTGGGGAGGCACAGTGTTCACTTCGAGTCTCTGATGGGCAAAGACCTGGACCACCTGGCGGGGGTCATCGCTGGAGCGCTGCATGAGGGAAAAGAGGGTCGTCCTGATGCTGGAGCCAAACCAGGACTATGGCCCGCTGAATCCAGGCCAGTCATGCAACTGAAAGAAGACCTGAAGCCAGAGCATCTAAACCAGGAGGACTCACCAAGACCAGTGGAGCCAGGTGAGCGTTTGTTTTGGGCCACAGATAGAGTTTTCTAAGTTATAGATGCACATAAACTCCTGCCAAATGTATTTTGGAGTCCTCCTTTCCTCACGTACGTTTTCACACAATCTGCTCTCATAATCTGTGTTTTGTTTCCAGGCCAGCAGATATCCGCTGCAGACAAAGAGCCCGTTGACAAGGTGATTTAAAAATTACTCTATTAAACACAAATTGGTTTCTCAGGGACAGAGAAGCACTGTGTCCACGTTTCAGAGCTACCTCAAAAGTTGTGGAGACATTTACAACTCATAAAATCACTTGAGAGCCTCCAATATATTCATGTTTTCAGTGAGTCTGCATTGAATATACCCTTTATATGAATTTGTAATGATTTGTAAGGAAAAAAGGATGTAATTCGACCTTGCAGCAGTTCTTAGACATAGAACATTTTCAGTGAATGCAACACAAATTCCTTTAAATGACTCGTATAAAAGGAGTTTTTTAGAATTCCTCACCACTTTTGAAACTCTCCTTAAAAGCAATGTATGGTAGTGTCCTAATGCAGCTCAGAATTCCTCTATTTGTCACAATAAGAGCAAAAACAGATAGAAATGAGTTAAAATACACATAATGCTGTTAGTCTGTGGTGTTGTTGTTAAATCTCCTCTGATTTACCGCAGCACGCAGCGTTCTTCTCCAAGCTGCTGGAATACCTCAACATGGAGCCCTTCAACGACGGTCCACAGGTCAGTGCTGGAAGTCCTTGCTTAAGTTAAAGTACAATCAGTTCTTATGCATATGTACATATTGACACACCCTACTCTACGCTGCTGATCATACTTCTTATTTATTATAGATTTAGCATGCAGCACATCATGCACTTTCATTTTGGGACACGTTTTAACATTTCTTTGATCATTTTCTACATTTTGTTTTGCAATTTTTACAATATTTTTAATGTATATCACCTCATATTCTTAAATGTTCCTCATATGCTACTTTTGATCTAATATATTTGTATGCGTAGTTTCTTATTATGTAGGTGTGGAGAGCTGTTTATATGACAGTAAAAGTCAAACAGATATACCTTGAATCTTGCCCTTAAGTTCGGTTCCTTCCCCCCCTCTTCCACAGGTCAGCGTCGGAGCGCCGGCTGCCCTCCGGAAAACTGTCGGACAGGAGAACGTCCAGAGCCGGACAACGCTGGGTCAGGTCCCCGCTGCGCTCCGCTTGCAGGAGAAACCCCCGAAGGAAGGCTCCCCCCTGAGGCTAACGGTGGGGGCTGCAGACGGGCCGGACGCCTCTGTGGACTCGGCGGTCCAGAGGTGGATGCAGGCGGGGAAACAACAACAACAACAACAACAGCAGGAAGAGGAGGAGGAACCACAGAAGAAGAAGGACGTGAAGGTGAAAACTCAGCTGGTCCACGTGGCGGTGAAGGAGTTTTCCAGCAGAGGGAAGGACCGGCACTTTGGATACATCATCACCGGATCAGAGTGAGTACGATGAGGATTATGGGCGTAATATAGGTCCAATACCCAGTGTAATACCAGTGGAATACCAGTGGAATACCAGTGCAATATGGGTGTAATATGGGTGTAATATGGAAGATAGCAGTCAGTTTATCATCCTGAATATTGAAGCCTGTTTGAGGGAGGAGGAGAAAATGATCAGCACTGCAGCAGTCTCTGGGTCTGTGGATAAAGATGGAATTGAGTGTCAATAACCTCAGTCCTATAACTGAAATCCCCACGCTGTAAAAGCTCCTCTCTTCTTCTTCAGCGGTTATTATAAACCGGCTTTACGTGGCAGTTTATTGCTCCTCTTCCTCTTCCAGCTCTCCTCTAAACCTCACATATGTCTGCTTTGTTCACTTCCTTAAACCCTGTCTTCACACGACACACTCCCGTGTAAACCCCCCCCACATATCCAGTCTTTACGCTGCAGAAATCCTTTGTGTGCTTCACCTGATTACAGCAGGGAGGATTTACCCCTCAGTGTGGGGGGGGGCGTTATCAAGTGTCAGTGTGTGTCCTTCACCTGTTCAACACACACGTGTTAGAGCCTCATGGTGCAGTCTCCGTCACGTTAATGCCACACATGTTCCCCTGCTCTGCGGCGCCTCCAAATTGTGTTATTTTGTGTTGGTTTTTCCTGGTTCAAGCTTTATCAACATTTACCTGCCAGAGAAAGCCTTTAAAGGTACTTTATTCAGTAAAATCACTTATCCAGGTGAGAAACTAAGCATTTAGAGCACCAATATGTGATCATTTAATAGTGTATATTTGAGAGTTTCAAGGGATATTTGGAGCTGAGAGGCGCCATATGAGAGCAGCCTGTCAGCTTAAAAACTGCAAATTTAACCATAAAATCTGAAATAATAATTCCAATTTCAATTACAAGCTTGTTAGAAAGGTAGCTCATGTTCGCTGGATAACTAGGTAGATAGACAACCAACGTTTGCTACACAGATGGGTAACGTTTGATAGCTAATTGGTACACTAAAGGGCTAATTGAATTTGGATTTTAAGTTGGTTTTATACATCTGACCTGTTTGAGACTGAGAGTCGCCTTCTGAGCTGATGTTTTGAAGAGATAGCTTTGAACAGTTTTGTGGGGGGGTTCACTGGTTCTGCATTGAGTCCATGGAGGGAAGAGAGTGAGGGTAACAGTAAAAAACAAAAGGATTTAGAGAATTAAAAGCTCCTTGTTCCCTCATGTTTGTGTTTGGATCCCACTCAGTGTGTATTTATAGCATCCCTCTCTCTCGTTGTGCATATTTAATAATGACATCATCACAAAAGCTCCAGAGGTAAGGAGCAGGTCACCTTCTGAATAAATACCTCCTCCTCCTCCTCACCTACACCGGGCCTACAGAGAGGCTGCAGACCTCGTGATTGCACGGTTGTTATCCATTCGCACCCTGCAGAGAGGCTACAGCTATTCTGACAGCTCCTGGAAGTGGGGGGGTTTGGGGAATAGAGGAGGAGGAGGAAGAAAGGTATAGAGAGAATAAGACAGAGAAACCCAAGGGGGGAAAGTGCGAGCATCAACAACCCAGTCACTCCCGCAGCTGGGATGCAGACGTGTGTGGAATCGCTTCGGAGGATCTTTAACTTTCAGAAAGAAACACGTGGAGAACCACCCACTCTCTCGGGGGGGGGGAAATATCTCAGCGTCATTTTAACCTTGAAAAATAACTGAGAAGCTGAAATCATTTAGCTGAAAATGCATATTTTTGCTTCTTTCAGGCTCATATTTTTGGGGCTTTCCCTCTCATGTAGTGTCTTCTATAGGTTTCAGTGCATGTAAATGGTCTGCAAAGGCTAAAATTCCCACAATTAGACTCCTTTGTTTTACTTCCGAAACACAGTGACATCACTTGCGCTCCTATTGTACGTCATAAGGGGACGGGACATCTCTTCAGGTTGACCAATCACAACAGCGTGTAAAATCAGTGATGTCTCCATGCTCTAATGTTCAGAAAGCTCTCTATGCTTCTCATCCTGCCTGTGCTGCACGACTCTTTTCACCCTCTGTCTGAAACCAGAGCCCAGTCTGCTCTAATTGGAGTGATTTTAGCCTCTGCAGACCGTTTACATGCACTAAAACCTACAGAAGACACTACAGGAGTGGGAACATGCTCTCCACACTGAAATTGACTCATTTCTGAATCCGAACTCTGTCTGGTTCTGATCCAGGACTCTGCTGCTCCCTCAGGTTAAGCTGTCGGCAGTAAACCTGTTTTCTGTGTGTGTGTGTGTGTGTGTCTGTGTATGTGTGTGTGTGTGTGTGTGTGTGTGTGTGTGTGTGTTTGTGTGTTTGTGTAATGCCCCTCCTCACCCCCGAGATTGCCTTTGTTTGGTCTATTTCCTCGGCGATTTACTCTCTGAGTGTGCCAGCAGTCTGAGCTGAGATGAGGCATGGCTTTATCAGACCAGCCATTACACTTCACCTCCGTTCCATTTGCACCTTATTATTCTCAGAGCGAGTGTGTGTGTGTGTGTGTGTGTGTGTGTGTGTGTGTGTGTGTGTGTGTGTGTGTGTGTGTGTGTGTGTGTGTGTGTGTGTGTGTGTGTGTGTGTGTGTGTGTGTGTGTGTGTGTGTGTGTGTGTGTGTGTGTGTGTGTGTGTGTGTGTGTGTCTACGATGTGTCATCCTGTTTTACCCTGTGTGTGTGCAAAGACAGAAAGTCAATGTGTGAGATGAGGGAGGGAATGATGCAGCCATTACACCTCATGCAGGTTTCCATTTGCACCTTATTGTTTGTTTCATTGCTGGAGAGAAAAGCCGCTGATTTACCAAACAGCTGATCCCTTTGTGTATGTGTCCGCAGTTTTGGGGAGTAACAGGTAATCAGGATACACAATATAACTGTATAAACGAGTGTATGTTGCATGCTCCTGGACCTCCATACCTGACCCCCTGCTGTCTCCGTTCCCTCCCCAGCTCCCTCACCTCCGCCCAGGGTTCAGACCTGATGGAGCGCCTGACTGAGCGGCTGGACCTCCACGCTGCAGACCTCACACAGCTCTCGTACGTACAAACACAAACATGCCCCTCACATAACGGTGCAGTCTACACAGCGTGCACGGGTAATTGGTTTGCATTTACAGCGAGGGAGAGTGTCTGGTAGAAACAGGACCGTAGGCGTTTGTTGTTTTGCTGACCTTTCCGAGGGTTTGACTCCGTGCAGGGAGACAAATCAGGCCTAATTACCTCCAGACACACACTGATGTCTCCATTGTATTCATACACCACCTCGGAAAGAGAGCAGTCGAGCCTTCAAACGACGCTCGGTTTAGAAACGGGGGGGCCGCAGCAGATCAAGATCTGGAAGTAGAGGAAGTCGTCCAGCAGGAGGCCGTTCATGCATTAATGAGCGGCCGAACTGTCCTTGAACTTGTGCTGCTTTTTTGGGGCTGTACGTTCGGTGTGTCGCTCCCTGTAGGAGATGTGTGTCTCGCTGCACATCTGACAAGCCTTTCAAGGACTCTTTAAAGTAGAGACGCTGCATACTGATATACACCTGAACATCAGCAGGAGAGGACTCTTTAAAGTAGAGACACTACATACTGATATACACCTGAACATCAGCAGGAGAGGACTCTTTAAACTAGAGACACTACATACTGATATACACCTGAACATCAGCAGGAGAGGACTCTTTAAAGTAGAGACACTACATACTGATATACACCTGAACATCAGCAGGAGAGGACTCTTTAAACTAGAGACACTACATACTGATATACACCTGAACATCAGCAGGAGAGGACTCTTTAAAGTAGAGACACTACATACTGATATACACCTGAACATCAGCAGGAGAGGACTCTTTAAAGTAGAGACTCTACATACTGATATACACCTGAACATCAGCAGGAGAGGACTCTTTAAAGTAGAGACACTACATACTGATATACACCTGAACATCAGCAGGAGAGGACTCTTTAAAGTAGAGACTCTACATACTGATATACACCTGAACATCAGCAGGAGAGGACTCTTTAAAGTAGAGACTCTACATACTGATATACACCTGAACATCAGCAGGAGAGGACTCTTTAAAGTAGAGACACTACATACTGATATACACCTGAACATCAGCAGGAGAGGACTCTTTAAAGTAGAGACTCTACATACTGATATACACCTGAACATCAGCAGGAGAGGACTCTTTAAAGTAGAGACACTACATACTGATATACACCTGAACATCAGCAGGAGAGGACTCTTTAAAGTAGAGACTCTACATACTGATATACACCTGAACATCAGCAGGAGAGGACTCTTTAAAGTAGAGACACTACATACTGATATACACCTGAACATCAGCAGGAGAGGACTCTTTAAAGTAGAGACTCTACATACTGATATACACCTGAACATCAGCAGGAGAGGACTCTTTAAAGTAGAGACACTACATACTGACATTCACCTGAACATCAGCAGGAGAGGACTCTTTAAAGTAGAGACACTACATACTGATATACACCTGAACATCAGCAGGAGAGGACTCTTTAAAGTAGAGACTCTACATACTGATATACACCTGACACTCCTGTTGTTACACCTGTCATCTCCCGGTGTTTATGAGGATGCGGATGAATAAACACAGATATTGTTTCAGTCTGCATAGGTGGATCTCTTACTCGCGTCAAAACCGTGACACTCGTACAAGTTATGCAACATTTTACGTAAAAACAATCTCTTCATTCATTAAATGCATCCATGATTTGATCGATTTACCTGTTTTTTAAGGTTTTTTCTCCATGCTCTCTTTGCTTTAGGCCTTATCTAACAAATCGTTCAATGATGTATCTGTAAAATCAAAGCTGCTGCTAATCAGAAAAATACTCCCTTTGCAAAAAGCGACATGAAATATGGCCTTTTTTAAGATGACGTAAGTGTTATACTCCTCTTCAACACTAGGGGGAGTGGGACACACACACCCTGAATCCATCCTTACATACATACACACACACACACACACACACACACACACACACACACACACATACATACACACTTCCAATATCCCGCCAACCAGCCTCACACTCATCAGCAGCAGCTCATATGAAATCCAAGCTTTACACGTCCGATAACACAGGGTGTGAAGTCCTCCACAGATCTGTCTCAATCCCTCCCGACTCTGCAGCTGCTGTGTGTGTGTGTGTGTGTGTGTGTGTGTGTGTGTGTGTGTGTGTGTGTGTGTGTGTGTGTGTGTGTGTGTGTGTGTGTGTGTGTGTGTGTGTGTGTGTGTGTGTGTGTGTGTGTGTGTGTGTGTGTGTGTGTGTCAGTTATATCCAGCACTAGTGTATTTATTGAGAAAAAACAATCACGTCAATTCAATTTGAGATGCATCTGCAGAAAAGCTTCTGTCAGGCAGGCCGGGGTGGAGATTGTGGAAATATTGACATTTACCAGAGCAAGCAAAGGTGTCTGTGTGTGTCTGTGTGTGTGTGTGTCTGTGTGTGTGTGTGTGTCTGGCAGTATCGGCTCACATATATAGCCCCTGGCGGAGTGTGTGAAGCAGACTGACGGATGGGGAGTGGGTACAGCATGCAGAAGTACACTTCAAACAGGAGTTGAAGCATTTAAAATATCTCTCTAAATGGGTCTGTTTGTGCCGTAGTTATGTCACTATGTTCCGAAAGCAAACACAAGAGTCAATGCATGCATTATGCACGATCTCAACACCTTTTATATGTTTACTTTTTCACTTTTTAACCATAAATGTATTGAAATGTTTTACTAATATAATCTTCTTGTGTTTTAGCCTGTAGTGTCACTTCTGCTTTAAATGTCCTCAAACTCCTCCCTTTCTTTTGCTGTTTTCTGCAGAGTTCTGGGTCCAGCGTTGACGTTCAGAATCGGCCCGAACCCCAGGAACGTTTCCACCGCAGATCTGGTTCAAGTCGCCGGTAAGAGCCGTCGATAAATATCTTTATTCCATCTCTTCCTTTCTCTCTCTTATTGCTGTCGACGACCTCCATGTCTCCTCTCTGTGAGCTTCAGATAATGAAAACACAGATACAGTAGATACGCTGCTGCTCATCTTGTTCAAACAAATCCCAGAGAAGATCACCAGACAGTGTGTGTGATGACAGATGACCGTCCATTACTGACACGCACACACAAACACACGCACACACACTTGTATACACTGTAAAACCCAGTTCATTGGTCTGTTATCAGACCTATGGAGCTCAGATTACAGGTACCTTTAGGTATTAAATCAAGTAAGAAGGAAGCACATTTTTCATAGACTTCTATAGTGTGTGTGTGTGTGTGTGTGTGTGTGTGTGTGTGTGTGTGTGTGTGTGTGTGTGTGTGTGTGTGTGTGTGTGTGTGTGTGTGTGTGTGTGTGTGTGTGTGTGTGTGAGATCTAAAATGATGGAAAGCTGTCACCCATATAAAGCAGGGTTGTCAGTACGCTGTTCATTGTCTGCACTCCGATCTACCCGTGTCAGTCGGTGTGTGTGTGTGTGTGTGTGTGTGTGTGTGTGTGTGTGTGTGTGTGTGTGTGTGTGTGTGTGTGTGTGTGTGTGTGTGTGTGTGTGTGTGTGTGTGTGTGTGTGTGTGTGTGTGTGTGTGTGTGTGTGTGTGTGCGCACGTCCTTGCTTTGGTCGGAAATGACTTTGAGAAATGCAGCAATCCTCCCCAACAGTCAATATCATCCAATATCACCCGGCTGGAATCAACACTCTGCTGTTGTTATTGGCTGAGGTGCGTTGCCGCTGCGGGTTTTTCTACCCGGCGACACGTTTTGGACTATGTTTCCTATCAGAGAATGTGCCGGATGATGGCCGATGATACAGATTCTGGTTCTGGATGTTGGATTACAGAGTGTATCCGTGTTTATCCCTCCCACTTTAGCAACGTTTGATTAACAACGTGAGCAAATACTGCAGATCAACCTCTACTGCATAAAGGGAATGGGAAGAGCGGTGCATTCTGGGAGATTTAGGGACATATTCTCATAGACTTCTATACAATCTGAGGTAACAAATAAAGAGGGAAGCAGGAACATTTTTTCATAGACTTTCGCACTTTAGCAACTTATGTTTAACAACATGAGCAAATATCGCATTTTTACTTCTACTGCATAAAGGGAATGGGAAGAGTGGTGCATTCTGGGGCGGCTCTCTTTGGAGGATAGTGTGTTTAGCAGCGTTAGCATCTCAATTAGCGGTTCCCGGTCATCTGTCAGCGTTTGTATCCTAAACAGGAATTTAGTTACCGTTTTTTGAATCCTGAATATCCATCTTTTTATTTTCACACCTCTTCTCCTGTGTGAGTGACTTTGATGAGGTGGCGTGTGGTGAGAGCTAATGACAGCGGTGAGCCGGGCTGAAATGTCAGAGCAAATGTTAAGTCAACATGATCATCAGCCTGACCCGTGCTGATGAATTATGAATACGGTCTGTGACAGGAAGCTCATCGATGCTTCCTCGCTGTCGATAAACCCCAAATGACTCGGTGTTGCACCTCCTGAAATGTGTTAGAAATGTAATGGTCTCGGAGGTAGCAGATAGTAAGTCCTCTGTCTGTAGAGCAATATCTGTGCCCCCGCTGACCTTAGAGCAAATCCTGCCTGAGCTTTGTCTCCTCGGCCCCCCCTCTGTTTCCATCACAGTGTGAAGTGGGGTGGACTTCCCATTCCTCTGTAAACTGAAACCTGTGCAGAAAGTCTCCTTTTAATGATCATTTTCTCCAAATATGCATGCAGGCCTGGGGAGTTACAGGACTTTTACCCTTTGCAGACCGTTTACGTGCTCTAAAACTTAAGAAAACATCCTATTTTTCTCTTGCATTGCATTGCTTCGGATGTTGAGGTAACCGACAGTGAATTCCTCCCAACGAGGTGGAGTGATTTCACAGTGGGTTTTGCAGGGAATCTAAAAAAAATCACACCGACACTCGTGCACGGCCTCCTGGGTAATCCTGGCTGACCGTTGCCTTATGTGTGTGTGACTGTGCATAAATGACGTGGCCTCTAAATGAACTCATCAAAACCCCCGCTGCACTCAACCTGCTGCTGAGAGCCGCTCGGCATGCCGTAATGCGGGGGAGCAAAAACAAAAGGTGTGGAGCGCCTGGTCGGGGTAGAGGATTTGAGCCATATTATTTATAGCTACTGCAGTTAGCATTATAGAACATTTCCATGCTCTCTGTCCATGCGTTATGATAGTACACGGTGTTGCCTTCACTGTCCTGCACAGCAAAAGCTCCGCCTCTATCTGCCCATCACTCCTGTGCGATGTGTTCGAGGCTCCATTGAAACGCTGGGACAAAGGGAGTGGCTTTGAAAGGCCGGGACAGTATAGAGGAGATTTGATAACTCATTGAATAGCATCTTTTTTGGGGGGCTGCAGCAGGTTCTTAGCGGCTGTGCGGTGAAAGGCATGCTGGGAGGTCTGACTGTATTAGTGGAGGTGGAGGCTCTTGTGTTCTGCTCAACTGGAAAACGGCCGGACAAAGAGCGGCGCTGCTAATCCCTGCTCGGCTGCAAAACAAAAGAGAGAGCTGCTGCTTTATCAGAACTACAAGGCCCTGTGTGTGTGTGTGTGTGTGTGTGTGTGTGTGTGTGTGTGTGTGTGTGTGTGTGTGTGTGTGTGTGTGTGTGTGTGTGTGTGTGTGTGTGTGTGTGTGTGTGTGTGTGTGTGTGTGTGTGTGTGTGTGTGTGTGTGTGTGTGTGTGTGTGTGTGTGTGTGTGTGTGTAGACCTGTGCATGTGTGTGTTTTTTGCAGCTGTGTTCGCACTGTGCCAAGAAGATGATTTATTCAATATTTGATGAAGTGGCAGCCAAGCTGTTAAACCCAGCGTTGTTTAGAACTTTTCTGCTGCATCTTGATATGGCTGTGATTTTTAAACATGTAAATCACCTTCAGTCGGAGGAAATTAGATCCGCCAGAGTTGCTTTTGCTCGCTGTGAAGCAACATTTTGTAGCTGCTGATGGGTCTGATCTGTTTCCATGTGTTTGTGCTCTCCTCAGTGGGGGGGGGGGGGGGGGGGGGGGGTATGGTTCCTCTGAATGATGTGCTTCCAGATCTGCAACAAGTGTCTTTATCTCTCATCTCATCTTTATCGTACCGTATCTCATCTTGTCTTATCTTTAAAGGTCCAGTGTTTAGGATCATATGCAAATGAAATACAAACCTCAGAGCAGATTCAGGCAGATGTCGTCTAGATTCACTCTTAAAATATTCGCCTACAGAACAGAACGGCTACACCCGATCTGTAGAACAGTAATCCTTTTTGATTCAACTGTAAGGGGGTAAAGGTACCTTTTTGTATCCTGATTACCTCACATGTAATCCATCCTGCTGGTCACTTGGACTCCTCCAACCATGGTCAACACCTCTCTGTGTGAGTGTGTGTGAGGGGGTTGGAAGGTGGTGTGTGTGAGTGTGTGTTAGGACACTTCTTATTGTCTCTGCTGTCACGGCTGGGCGACCCCTGATCCTCTCTGAGGCCCCAGAGGCCCAAGAGTTCAGGCCCCAGCAATGAGTGCTCGGGCCCCCAGGCCGTGAGAACCGGCCTGTGGTCAATGAGCGCTGGGAGCCCGGGGACCCTGGGGGCCACGGGCTGAACCATCTGCTGCAGAGAGAGACCCTGACACACTGCTGTCACCCGAGGGAGACCTGGACGGAGACAAATCTTCCCCCGTGTTTCTGTGAGGACTCCTGTGTTTTACTTTTTGATTTGTGCTTCCCACACTCTGGTTCTTCTACTTTTACTCAAGCACAAGATCTGAGTTCTTCTTCCACCTCTTCTTAAAGCCGAGAGGAGAGACATGTTCCTCTCCGTCTGCAGACGTGCAATGTTC
Source organism: Eleginops maclovinus (assembly GCF_036324505.1). Classification (NCBI taxonomy): domain Eukaryota; kingdom Metazoa; phylum Chordata; class Actinopteri; order Perciformes; family Eleginopidae; genus Eleginops; species Eleginops maclovinus. Next base: position 733,506 of record NC_086369.1, read on the forward strand.
TCCGCCCACTCCACCTCTTTCATTTTGTTCTGAAAACCTAACCTAAATATAACCGTCTTTCTCTCCCATCTCACTGCCTTAGTCTCTGTACTATCTGCCAGAATCTGAGTGTCTATTCTCTGCTCACACACACACACACACACACACACACACACACACACACACACACACACACACACACACACACACACACACACACACACACACACTCAAGCAAGGGTGAGCATTGCATATTGTTACCGAGCGAGTATATATTGGAGATCTTTTTGGAAAGTCAGATAAAGAGCTTGTATATTTTTTAAATATATTAAATCTACTGTGGATATGCATTCAAAATAATGCTTATTTTATTTGTATTTTATTCTATTTTTAAGAAGTGTTGTTATTCTCGTACAGTGACTGTCAGAAAATGTAAAATAAATCCCTAATTTAATAATAAAAGCATGTAGAAAAGAACCATTCAAACCCACACTCTCTCACAAACCAATCAAGACGTCCAAAGGGGAACCAGTGGCTGCTGATGGTGCTATTCACCGTTTGAGTGCGAGTGTTTTCCAGCTGAGCAGATTAGCATAGATCTCCCACGCAGACAGAGCTGACCTTCACTCTGGCAAACACTTGTCAAAATGCCAGCGATAATTACCTGCTCTCTCTGAAACGGCACAACGGTTTATCCACCTGCATCGGAGGCGAGGAGGAAGCATCTGTAGCGCTGAGGCGTGTGTTCGGACACAGTGTGTGTAAAGGTGATAGATAAGCTGCAGGGCGTCCTAGGTGACACAGGTGGCTGGTTGATATTACCGTGCAGGATTCAGCAAGAGGCTGAAGGAATAAGGATGGCATGCTGTGCAGCGAGGCGGCCGTTGATGAGGAATTGACTCATAATACTGGTTTAAGAATGATCGTACTGCTTACATTGAGACTGTCTTTAACCTCTCTCCATCTCTTGTCCTTTCTCAAATATAAAAGTCATTATTCAAAATGTATTCCACTGTGTTTTCTGATGGAGAAAAGTGGCGTTAAATTGACCGGACTTTCCACGCATTGATAAGCCTTTAAAAAGTCCCCTTCATTCCTCCTTAGCAACGTTCTGCTCTCCTTAGCAACGGTCTGCTCTCCTTAGCAACGGTCTGTTCTCCTTAGCAACGTTCTGCTATCCTTAGCAACGTTCTGCTCTCCTTAGCAACGGTCTGTTCTCCTTAGCAACGTTCTGCTATCCTTAGCAACGGTCTATTCTCCTTAGCAACATTCTGCTCTCCTTAGCAACGGTCTGTTCTCCTTAGCAACATTCTGCTCTCCTTAGCAACGGTCTGTTCTCCTTAGCAACGGTCTGCTCTCCTTAGCAACGGTCTGCTCTCCTTAGCTTCTGCTATCTAAAAATAACAGACCTCTGGAATGTCCAATCAGAATCGAGTATTCAGCTAAGCCGTGTAATAAGTGTGAATGACATTTTCTGAGCACTGCCTCCGCTCCCAGTAGGTCGGGGCACGGTGGCTGAAGTGGAATTGGTTTTGTCAGCGTGGGTTTGTCGAGACACCGGTGTATCTGATGACCGATTGTGTGTGTTCACGCCTTAACATCTGTATCAATGAGCGTATAGAGGTCAGAAAACAACCCTTCCTCCCCCCCGACCCCCCATCCTCCTCCTCATCACTGCCTGCCCTCTCTGGTTGACTGCTCGGTGATCAAAGTCTTCCTCCATCGCCCCTGGCTCTGTGTGAGAAAGAGTGTGTGTGTTGCTCGGTCTCACTATCTTCTCTCAGGCGCTCCTTGCATCATCTTTCTGTTAGCTCCAGGGCACACACACACACACACACACACACACACACACACACACACACACACACACACACACACACACACACACACACACACACACACACACACACACACACACACACACACGGACTGTAAACATGAAGACAGTGGGGTAAAGTAACAAAGTACATTTACTCAAGTACAGTACTTTTATTCATCAGGACACGTCTCATCTCTCTGTCTTCCTGAGTTTATGCATTCTTGATCTTGGAAACTTGTGTGTGTGTGTGTGTAGCAGGATGCTTGATAACCAGTGTGAGTCAGAGTAAACTGGCACATATTGCAGCTTTGTTTAGCTGGAAAACTTTCTACCAGAGCGTCAGATGTCTATTTCATTCCAAGGTCACAAGCCTCCACTGCTTGCAGGATGAGTAACATCTCCAAATGCATTCATTTTTGGGGGATTTTTAAGTCTTGATTAATACTAAAAATACTTTATGTATTGAGTTTACAAACTAAACAGGAGAAGCTACAGATAGAAAACCAGAAACGAGTGAAAATAAATAAAATACTCTTTGTGTACACGCTAATTTCGCCAGTTAAACTCACAACGTGTTACCCCTGCACCTCAGGGTGGGGGGGAGGTGGGGGTGTCAAGGCTGCACAGCTCCTGTAAACACACTTACTGTGTGAACATGGCGTCTGCAGACAGTAACAGGTGCCCGTCAGCAGCCGGCAGATCTCCAGTGCATTAAAGGATCTGAGCTGCAGACGAGGATTAGTGTCGCCTGCCATTGTTTGTTCGCTAATTCCATCTCCAAGGTATTTGTGGAAAATAAGCATGAATAATTGAAAGGGATTTTTCTAGTGGACGAAACGAAACTATCAGCGAGTGGAGGGAGATTAATGAGTGAGGGGGGTGGGGTGGACTCAACGGAGCAACCTTTAGAGCCTGAGTTTGTAGAGTAAAATTGAATATGCATTGTTTTTATTTAGATTGAGATGAAAAATACCTGGATTAAATACGTGCTGATACTCAGGAGTTCCTCTATAGCCCAACATAAGCCTCCTTTAGCTTAGCGGTGGAGAACTGAAGTCATGTGACAGTGCTGTAGTTCCTTTATAGCCCAACATTAGCCGCCTTTAGCTTAGCGGTGGAGACGTGAAGTCATGTGACCGTGCTGTAGTTCCTTCATAGCCCAACATTAGCCGCCTTTAGCTTAGCGGTGGAGACGTGAAGTCATGTGACCGTGCTGTAGTTCCTTCATAGCCCAACATTAGCCTCCTTTAGCTTAGCGGGGGGGCGTGAAGTCATGTGACCGTGCTGTAGTTCCTTCATAGCCCAACATTAGCCGCCTTTAGCTTAGCGGTGGAGACGTGAAGTCATGTGACCGTGCTGTAGTTCCTTTATAGCCCAACATTAGCCGCCTTTAGCTTAGCGGTGGAGACGTGAAGTCATGTGACCGTGCTGTAGTTCCTTTATAGCCCAACATTAGCCGCCTTTAGCTTAGCGGTGGAGACGTGAAGTCATGTGACCGTGCTGTAGTTCCTTCATAGCCCAACATTAGCCTCCTTTAGCTTAGCGGTGGAGACGTGAAGTCATGTGACCGTGCTGTAGTTCCTTTATAGCCCAACATTAGCCTCCTTTAGCTTAGCGGTGGAGACGTGAAGTCATGTGACCGTGCTGTAGTTCCTTTATAGCCCAACATTAGCCTCCTTTAGCTTAGCGGTGGAGACGTGAAGTCATGTGACCGTGCTGTAGTTCCTTTATAGCCCAACATTAGCCTCCTTTAGCTTAGCGGTGGAGACGTGAAGTCATGTGACCGTGCTGTAGTTCCTTTATAGCCCATCATTAGCTTTTTACTTCAGAAATCATAAAGTGGTGTTACCAGGGAGACGCTAGCTTCAGGGTTAGCTTCCCAAAATACTCAATCCCTGATCTGACGGCAGTGAAAACGAACACTTGCTGTGGGTTTAAGCACCATGTTGAGCAGTAAATCAACCCTCTCTTGATTTCTGCAGCCAACAGTGCTCATGTGTTCGCCTCTATCCCTTCATCGTGCCGTCTTGTACCCTCAGTGAAGAGGCCGTCTGATGGCCCTCATGTGGAGAACAGCGGGCCCTTGTGTTTGTTGTGTTGTTGTGTGCTCAGTGGTTTGATGGGTGCTACTTTATGAAGCAGCGGATGCAAACAGAGCTATGTAAATGAGCTTCTGCTACTGAATGAGTCATAATTCAATAAAAAGGGAAGCATTGAAACATTCCCCGTTTTCACTAAACTGAATATTTGTGAAGTCCTTGACGGAGAGAGTGGCAGGCTTTGTGCTTTTGTTCGTCTGGAGATGATGGCTTTATCCAATGTTACATGCAACTAGATCCCAATTTACTGAATATATTACACATATTATCTTAAAGAGGACACATTCTGCTCTGTTGTTGGGTCTCCTTAGTTTACTTCCAGAACATAGTGACATCACTACATAACGTTCATGCTCCCATTGGCTAGCGCTCCAAAACATTGTACGTGATGGGCTAAGGGGGCGGGACATCTCTAAGTGGTTGACCAATCAAAGTTTTCTGTAGAATATAGGTGTTAATGGATCTGTGTATCAAAGAGCTGGAGATGAAACCATACATCTGCAGCCTCTCCAGGTGTGTGCTGTGTGTGTGTGTGTGTGTGTGTGTGTGTGTGTGTGTGTGTGTGTGTGTGTGTGTGTGTGTGTGTGTGTGTGTGTGTGTGTGTGTGTGTGTGTGTGTGTGTGTGTGTGTGTGTGTGTGTGTGTGTGTGTGTGTGTGTGTGTGTGTGTGGGGGGGGGGGGGGGGGGGGGGTCTCTTAATGGTACACTCTGCACTGAATGCCCGGCGCTCTGACAGTGGTTCTGTGAGTGTTCAGAAACAAAGACAGCTTCAAAGCGGTTGGCTGACATTTCGGGGCTTTCCATCTTCAAAGCACTACTTGCTTTTGTACTTCCTCTCTGAGATTAATTATATTTATTTATTTATTTTTACTTCCTAAAGGCAAAATATATTAAGCCGAGGTACTTTTACTTACCCGAGTATTTATCGACTCTGACTTCATCGCTCTGTTGGCTGAGATCCTGTAAATAATGCCCTTTTTCTGATGCGTTTCTCTCCTGATGTTGGAGGTTAGAAGTGGATATTTTGTCATGTGAAGCGTGATAATCCAGACCTGCCCACAGCGCAGCTGTATGTGCATGCACGTGTGCGTCATGTCATACAAAAAGCCTGGACCCCCCACTGTCCGCAGCTGTGGGAGCGACTGAACTCTGCAGGTGGATATAGAGGTCTGTATTCCAGTGCTGTAAAGTACTTTTGCAACCCTCCTTACTACATCCTCATCAATCCAGCACTGCTTAACTGACCCGTCACGCCTATATTATGTCTTGAATTCAGCATTTTTACACTTTAAGAAACATTCAAACCTGCAGTAATGGATTCACCTCATTGTTATTCCAAATGTGTGTATGTGTATGTGTGTGTGTGTGTGTGTGTGTGTGTGTGTGTGTGTGTGTGTGTGTGTGTGTGTGTGTGTGTGTGTGTGTGTGTGTGTGTGTGTGTGTGTGTGTGTGTGTATGTGTATGTGTATGTGTGTGTGTGTGTGTGTGAGTCCCACTGGGATGCATTTAGAAATAGGTCGTTGCTAATCCCCCTTAAAAAAATGAACACCCATCTGAAAGAGAAAGTACAGGAAGAAAGAGAAGACGATGAATTATGGATAAGTTTTAAGAGCAGTATCGCTCCCTGGCCTCCTCACTGTTTTTCACACCCCCCCCTTCTCCCTGTGTCCTCTGCCTCCCTTTATATCGATCCCGGCTGACTGTCATGGGTCAGTGGTCTGTGTGCATCAGGCTACAGAAGCGCTGTGTTCCCAGGGGTTTCTGTGGAGGTGATAACTCGCTGCTATCTCCAACCTCTCTTTAAGGCTTTCAATTTAACTCCAATATCCACCTCAGATTGACTTGGGACGACACAGAGGAATACAAATGATCATCTTTCACCAGAAGCAAAGTGAGCGTGCATAAATACAGCTGTGCAGATAAAAGGATGTTTGGACTAAACGTGCTGTGGTTTATATTAACCATGAAATGTTTTTAATCTTTTTGTAAATCCAGCACTAAGCGCTAGTTAGCATGCTAGTAGGCTAATGTTATAGCATCATAACTTGGTTGTAAATTAACCAACTTTTCAGCCACCTTGGTCTTTTAATAGACCTTTTAAAAATGTTTTTAAGGTGTAAACTCTGGAAATGTAAACAGGCTATCATGCTAAGCTAAAGGTAGCACCTCATTGTCATTGAAGAGGACAAATAAGATAAAGACACAGCGTTGTTTTTGTGTTGCTGTGTTGAACTACTTGTATCACTAGTATGATAAGAGGTATAAATATCAAATTAAATCAGTTATTTTATTGTATTATAACCCTATTTAGCCCCCAAGCGTACATACCTGTACATACAGACACATGTTAGCTTAGCATTCTCAAACGTCATGTTTTTATAGAAAAGGTCTTTACAGTATGTTGAGAAGTAGCTTTGGTAAGTACGCCTGCAGCTACACATAATGTAGACTGAGATGCTGTTTGGCCTTGGAAATAATGGTTGTTTACCACTTGAGGTACAAAGCTAGTTAGCCTGGCATGCTAACTGCTGCTGTTTATGTTTCTTCAGTCCTTACACATTTTTCTCATCTATGTTTCTCTCTGTCCACATCCAAACAAAGCAGCTATATCTCCCTAATGGCCTGCTATCTTCCCCCTGAATACGAGCATTGTTATTCCACATCAAGCTGCTGTGTGTGTGTGTGTGTGTGTGTGTGTGTGTGTGTGTGTGTGTGTGTGTGTGTGTGTGTGTGTGTGTGTGTGTGTGTGTGTGTGTGTGTGTGTGTGTGTGTGTGTGTGTGTGTGTGTGTGTGTGTGTGTGTGTGTGTGTGTGTGTGTGTGTGTGTGTCCTGCCACAGGCGTCCTCACTCCAAGTCCAATTACCTGTGTTAGGGCCATATCTGAGACGGGGGGGGGGGGGATTACAGCATATTATTCTTGCACAAACAACCGTCTTCTGCCCGGCAACCTGCAGGCGGCAGAGGAAGGTGTGAGAGGTGTTACATTAGCACCTGGATGTGCGAACAGCAGAACACTGACCTTTTACCGGTGACTGATACACTACCTGGAAGACTCGCTCGCCTCCTGTGGATTCATCCTCTGTCCTCAGAGTCTTTCCGCCCCCATTTTTTTTGTATTTCTTTGACAGATGTTCTCAAATCAAGCTTCCCTTTCATTCTCCATTTTCTGCGCTGTATCTATTGAAGCGCTCTCCACAGAGCCACTCTGACAGCTGATACTATAACCAGAGGATGTTCGTCTCCTCGTTCCCTTGACTTGTTGTCACCGTCGCTCTTGTGATGCAAAACACTGCATTAAACCTCCTCGAGGCGCCCCAAAAAGGACTTGAAAACACTTCCCACGCACAGAAAACACCTTCACAACTCTTAATCCACGTGTCAAATCCGTCCTTTTTCATGTGTTTCATGCTGCATTTTGTCATGTCTTTCTCCCTGTAACATGTGCCTGAACAAATCTCAATCCGTGAGACACACAACCTCCTTCAAGTCACCTGCCAGGGGCTCTAATTAGACTGATAAGCAGAGCAACTGGAATCAGCTCTTCCTGGTAATCAGCCCCACGGAGACGGCTAAATGAGGAGTAGATGAGCCATGCAGCCCAACAGGTGTCCTTAAAGAGACGGGGAGGCTGCCTTGTCTTTTACCCTCTCTAACTACTCGAGTTCAACCTCTGGAGACTTTTCCCTTAGTATAAAAGGGTCTTTAAATTGACCTTTTTTATAATGTGAACCTGGAAATGTGAATAGGCTTGGTGTCATGTTAAAATGCTAAAGCTAAAGCGTCCTTAAGGGGGGTGCTGACACCGTCTAACTACTCTCTGCAGAGTTTGGTGCATATAGTGTTTTTTCTACATGAAAGCCGTCTGAGCTTTCTGTGCTGCATGGATTTAATCATCATGCTGTGACACAGAGCTGCTGCCTGGCTTTTGAAAGGGATTGTTTGAGAGGATTGATTCAGAGTGGGAGGGAGAAGCATATACAATAGCAAACAGTCAAACTGTGTATTTGGATTTTTGGAATTGCATCCTGAATATTTCCTCTTTGCAGCTGCCTGCAGTAATGATGATCACACTCGCTGGAGTGGTGATGAAAAGGACTCGTGACACATCAGGCTCGCTGAATGCAAAACGATATCTGAACTAATAAAATCTCAGAGGGAGGAAATGTCATATTTGTCATTTTGACACCTGCGTGAGACTCTCATTTCACACCCACCTCTCCCAGCTGTGTGCAGGATGCTCCACGGAGAGAGGAAGACTCTGGGTTTCTTCCTCCTCTCTCTGAGTAAAGCCCTCCAGACGTGGTGGCAGGGATTGACTTAAAGGCCACTGACAGCAAAATGTGTTCGCTTTGACATTAACCTCCTCCGGCTGAAAGCACCTGGATCCTACAGAGTGCTGGAGATTTAATCTAAAACACTCCGGCGGTGCTTCTGTGCAACTTCAAGGTTGAAAATCTTTTTAAAAATTGGACAAAACAGAAGCTTTGTAATCAATGCTCTCAAGAAACGACCTGAAAGTGTGTTTTGATGAGTTTCAGGGCCCAGAGTGTTAGAACATGCTGGTATTTTTTACCAAAGCATTAATTAGAGAGCTTTATCTTGGAATAAAAAGAAAGCAGAACATTTCAAAAGGAGAAATTATTGCTTGAATCAATATTATTTGAGGCGTATTTGAAACCATCTCATGTTGTTGGGTGTTCTGGATCTGACAAATGGAGCAGTTTGAAGGAGCTCACCTTGTTTTGTGACGGAGTATTTAACTGATTGGCAGGTTAATTAGCAGTGAGAATGATTTCAAATATCAACAGATTCAGGGCAGTGTGAGCACAGAGTGTCATGACTTTAATACAGACTGCAAACGAGAAGATGTTGATTAAACAGAGCCCACCCCCCCAATAGTCCTGACTTGAGTGATGGCGTTGGTGATTCCTCATGACAGTCGGAACAAATCCACGGTAATGAGGTCACACTTCTGTCTCTGAAATCACCCTTCACAGCTCTGATAATCAACCTGTTCCTCTCCCTGAGACCGGGTCCAGGATCCCCGATCAATCCCCTCAGAACCCCCCCCCCTGTTGCTCTGTTCGACTCACTGGAGCTCACATCCTGTCCTCGGGTTAGCACCGCCCGCTAACAGCTTTAGCATTATTGGAGCTGATTTACGTTGTGTGTGTGTGTGTGTGTGAGTGAGAGCGAGAGCAGGATGTCTGCACCAGTAAATCATTACCATTCGTTTGAGCCATTAGCTTGTGGAGAGCGAATTGTGGATAAAAAGCACCGTGTGCGTGTGTGTGAATATGTACTGTACGTGCACCGGTGTGTGTGCTGTGCCCTCCTGTGCATACTGAGTGTGTGTGTGTTCAGTGATGTGGTTAGCAATATGGAGACCTGCAGGAGACGGTCCGTGGAGAGCCTGCAGGATAATTGCTGCCAAAGTGACAGGTAGGGCTGGCTCTGTCAGCGGGGAGGCAGTGGGGTGGGTGGGTGGGTGGTGTGTGTGTGTGTGTGTGTGTGTGTGTGTGTGTGTGTGTGTGTGTGTGTGTGTGTGTGTGTGTGTGTGTGTGTGTGTGTGTGTGTGTGTGTGTGTGTGTGTGTGTGTGTGTGTGTGTGTGTGTGTGTGTGTGTGTGTGTGTGTGTGTGTGTGTGTGTGTGTGTGTGTGTGTGTGTGTGTGTGTGTCAGCTTCGCCATCCTTTCCTCCAATAAGCGTTTCCCCGGTAGGCCGCCTTCAGACGGTGGCAGCCTTCCAGATGTTTTCATCCTGTATCACACACACATCCAGGGAAATGAAGGTTCAATCTCAACCCGTTGGATTTCCCTCAAAGCGTGTAGCTCTAACATGTTGTTTAGTTTCACACATGCCGAGAGGTGTGTGTGCAGACCTGTTGGAGTCAGTGATGCTCTGTACGCACCGTGTCATCTCGGCTCGTGTTGTTGCTAAAGGTCAGCGAGGCTCTGCAGCTCTCCGGACTTCTGATGAAGGTCTCAGATGATCTCCACGCCCTGTGTTCTCTGTGAGCGACCGTCACGTGTGATGGACCTTGCGTGTGTCACACTTGTTGTCGCCTCATGGAGGTAAACGGTGTGAATGCAGTGTGACATCCGTGGGGTTTCTCCCACATCTGGACACATCCGAGTCATTTTGCTTTAGCTGCCTCCCCCCCTCTCCGCTCTTCTGGAGCCCGTGAAGAATTGGTGTCGCCGCCTATCAAAGGCAAAATGTCCTTTTCCACACCGAGTGTCAGAGCAGCCACAATCTATTAATCAAGCAGGCAGCGAGGAACCGATATCATGTCTGCACGTCTCAGCACGCTGGAGTCTGCAGAGGCTCAATTCAGAGGCTATATGTCATACGTGCAGCTGCAGTGGAGGTAGATTCTTCTCCGACAATGCAACGTCCTATATAAGACATAAAGTAATGCAGGAGTGTATATGCATGAAACTAGAGGAGTATTATCCAGCCACCTTTGAGAGGAGCCTCTAATCAGAGAGGATGCAATTCTTAATGTTTCAAGGTTTCAAGGTTCTATTGGTCATATGCACAGCAGATACAACGTACATGTTGGCAATGAAAACCTTATATCCCATGCTCCTCCAACAACTCCACATACATGGTGAATATTTACAATAACAACACTAAAGATTTGAGGATGTGAAATATATACATATGTGGAATACATTGAAATATTTAAATACTTTACTCTGTTGAATGAGGAGGTATGGACCGATGCATATATGACGTATAACAGATGTGTATAATATAGAGATATGTGTGTGTGTACTATAAACAGATGTGGGTAGACATTCACAGAGCTCAGGAGTTCAGCAGTCTTATAGCCTGAAATGTGTGGTGGGGGTCCTGTGTGAAAGAGGCCGGGGCTGTTGATACCGAGCGGACACGAGGTGCATGCTGATATAAAAAGCGGCAACATTCAGAGAGCACGAGCGTGTTTTTCTGCAGGATTCTGTCTCTGTCAGGCGGTGGAAGGTCGTGGTGGCTGAATAGCAGCAGAGGGTTTGGTTGGCTGATCCACAGGAAGCGATCGATCCGGGGTGGATAAACACAGAGGCAGCCAGGACCCCCCGCTGTGAGCAGCAGGATGCTACCATGTGACAGACATGTGGGTTGATGATTGGCACCGCTGATTGGACGTTAGAGACTAATGATGTCACAGCGAGCGTCACGTTGGGAGAGAGTGGAGAATACAGAGGATCCTGTTGGACCCGCTGGAGCTGGAGAGAGATGTTGTGTTGAAAGATATAATACATTAAGATAATTAAGGCTAACTATTATATTAATTATGATTATTATGATGTATTATAGTTATCAATAAGGAATAGTTATTCCACCTTTTTTATATTGAGCAAAAGTGTGTATTCTATGATTATAAAATACATTACTTCTATAACTACGAACATATTCTGAAATAAAAGAATAAAAAAAGATAAAATACAATGAAATATAATAATGATAATAATTGATCAAATAAAAACTAATGATACAAATTAAATAAAAAACAACGATAATAAATAAATAATAAAAATAATTATTATTTTGCTTTATTAGTTTCAATAATTTCCCAAAACCCAGGTGGACATTTTTTAAAATATTAAGATTTATCAGAACAATAAATCCAGTGGTGGTTTTTCATAAAATACCAAGACAGAAATTCTCAATTCTAAAATAACTTTCAGATGTATTTACTGCTCAGAGTAATCAGCCCCGATGTTTCAGCAGCCCTTAATTAAATAACTGATTTTCCATGATTTAAAGGCTTCATCATCATGGGATCTACGATGTGTTGATTGCAATTATCTTACTATTATTTATATAAATATAACAATTAATCAAGTAAGTCATTAAAACATGTCTGCATGCTAATGATCTCCCTGTTGCTGTGCTTAAGGTTCAAAGGAGTCATGTGATCACGTTGTTAGGATAAGGTTCCAACCACAGAGACAGTTGTCCAGCTTTCTGATCCTGAACGTCACCCAGTGCTCCGGTCCCAGCTGTCTGGTCTCTCTTTAGTGTCCCCAGCTGTGTGCGTCCTCTCTTTAGTGTCCCCTGGTCTCCAGCTGTGTGCGTCTCTCTTTAGTGTCCCTTGGTCTCCAGCTGTGTGCGTCTCTTTAGTGTCCCCTGGTCTCCAGCTGTGTGCGTCTCTCTTTAGTGTCCCCTGGTCTCCAGCTGTGTGTGTCTCTCTTTAGTGTCCCCTGGTCTCCAGCTGTGTGCGTCTCTCTTTAGTGTCCCCTGGTCTCCAGCTGTGTGCGTCTCTCTTTAGTGTCCCCTGGTCTCCAGCTGTCTCTTTAGTGTCCCCTGGTCTCCAGCTGTGTGCGTCTCTCTTTAGTGTCCCCAGCTGTGTGCGTCTCTCTTTAGGGTCCCCTGGTCTCCAGCTGTGTGCGTCTCTCTTTAGTGTCCCCTGGTCTCCGTTGTGTGCGTCTCTCTTTAGTGTCCCCTGGTCTCCAGTGGTAGTGTCCCTGGTCTCCAGCTGAGGCTCTGTGTGCGTCTCTCTTTAGTGTCCCCTGGTCTCCAGCTGTCTCTTTAGTGTCCCCTGGTCTCCAGCTGTGTGCGTCTCTCTTTAGTGTCCCCAGCTGTGTGCGTCTCTCTTTAGGGTCCCCTGGTCTCCAGCTGTGTGCGTCTCTCTTTAGTGTCCCCTGGTCTCCGTTGTGTGCGTCTCTCTTTAGTGTCCCCTGGTCTCCAGCTGTGTGCGTCTCTCTTTAGTGTCCCTGGTCTCCAGCTGTGTGCGTCTCTCTTTAGTGTCCCCTGGTCTCCGTGTGTTGGAGCTTCTTGCAGCGTTTGGTTTCTGCAGCTTTTAGTAAACGCTGCTCATGTTCCCCCTGCTGAATGTCCTCTAGATGCTGCAGGTGTGTTTCTATACCTGCATCCTTTCTGGAGCTGCAGGGTGTTGCTGTGGGTATCAATATGTCTGTCTTCTTATAGTGGTATATATAAAATGTAGTTACAGGATGTTTATCCTTGCCATAAAACCCCTGTGAAAGTCATTCTGTATTAGAGCCTCCTGTAGGGTACCCTCTTTATAGACCTAGCGAAACACTATGAACTGATTTACATTTTGATAAGCACCAGCCAGACGTAAAGGGGTCACATATATCATGTATCATACGTGTAATAAACACGCCGCCCTGGTGCTTCAGACCAAAAGGATATTATTGTTTTAGACTGAAAAATGTCTGCTTCTTATCAGCCAGGAGGGATCAGGTGCATCTCCTCCTCCTCCTCCTCTTCCTCCCCCTCCTCCTCTCTGATAGGTAGAGGCAGCCATCATATGTGCAGGGGAAGCGATGGGAGGAATGGCAGCTTTAATATCGCAGCGATTGCCTGCTGATAAGGCTAACGGCGGTGGAGAGGCGTGAGCGGCAGCCCTCCTCCGCAATAAACACTTTCATTTTGTCGGGCCGGAGTGACGGCTGCAGAGATGGGGGAATAGATGGAGGAGATGGATGGAGGAGAAGCTGTTGGATGTTATTCAATATTAACAGATCAATCAGACGCTGGAGAAATATGCATTTAGAGCAGCGCTACGATGAAAATACAAAGTGCTGGATCCATATTGCCTGGAACAACAGCGGAATATATTCATGACTTCAGGCTCCGACGACTTCATGATAATCACTCTGAGTTAGCATCCGTGATGAGGCTCCAGCGCGCAGCATATGGTGGCAGAAAAGTAGCGTTTTAATCAAATTACATCCCAGTTTGTGAGTGCATTATGCTGCAGAGCGCCTCAAAGGTCACGTAAAATCAACCGGAAACGTGTCTTAATTCATCCTTCTTTAGATCCATGATTGGAATGGCATTTCCCCTCTTCGTCTGCCTCTTTTTAAAAGTTCTGGAGGAGTTTCTGAAGTGTCCACCTGTCTGACTCCTCTGACGTTTCGCAGGGTGCACCTGTAATATTTCATAACACAGTTTTATTCTGGCAGAAGGCACAGATCCTGCAGAAATACACATGCAATTTATATATAGAGCAGCGTTGCATTTAAGATTTGAGTCCTGGTGGGTCTGTAGACAGCTGTTGATGACAGGAAGTGTAAGTGTTAAAGCACATGTTAGAAAAACAGCCAAATAAACTCACTTTCTTTTATCAAAAATGTGCAAAATATCCACAGAAGTTGGTTATTGTTGTTATTTATTCTACATGGGACAGGTATCATTGCATTATACACAAATGATGCTATAGACCAGCTTATTTTATATGTAATTTATTTGCATTTTAGGAAATGATATGGCTACAAGGCAGACATAACAATACAGTCGAAACGTAAATAAATAAAGCAATAAACAATAACTTATAGGGTATAGCTAACAGGTGATGGATGCATTATGAATCAAAGAAACGCCCCTAAAAAGCTTTAAATAAATGTTTCCAAAGTGAAGCGTGCATTTCTATTTATGGAAATACATTTTATTTAGAAAATTCTCTTAAAGATGTTCCCCAAGAAGCCACTGAACACTTAACGTCACATATGACTGTGGTTTTCCTTCCTTCACTTCATTTTTTGTGAAATCTTCTTTGTTTTTACTCATAATTAGGGTGTAATTGCATTTAAAATCATCTGAATAATATTTGGCTTCCCTTTTGGCCAGCTGAACATCAGAAGTCTTGGCTCCGTGTGAAACAGCGGAGATTAGATCAGATCTCCGTGCTGCAGATCTCCCCAGATAGACTCAGACACATCGCCTCTCTGAAATGAGAGCTGACGTCTTTCTTCCACAGTCTGTCAGGAGAGTTCGGGGGCTAATTTGAAGCCGTGTGAGGAGGGAGAGAGGGAGGAGGGAGGAGGTTGATATAAGGGATGACCAGAGAGACGGTTATCTGTACAGCGGCTGACAGAACAAGCCAGGTTCCTCCTGCAGAACCTCCTAACGAGCCCAGAGAGCTCCGGTATTTACATGTGAAGAGGTTGGAGGGGGGCGCGCTGATTGGAGGGTCCTCAGCTCTGATTCGGCAGTAAACACTGACCTTCAGGCTGCTTTGGTTTCAGCAGAAGACGGCTAATGTCAGCTTGTCAGTCAAAACCTGTGTGTGTGTGTGTGTGTGTGTGTGTGTGTGTGTGTGTGTGTGTGTGTGTGTGTGTGTGTGTGTGTGTGTGTGTGTGTGTGTGTGTGTGTGTGTGTGTGTGTGTGTGTGTGTGTTAATCCGCAGTAGTTTGACTCATGATGTGTTCCGACCCCGGAGAGGCCCTCATTAGGACCAACAAACGTTGTGTGACCTTTTAGCGGCTTCACCTCCCTACGTCCAGCTGGGTCCAATTACCTCGCTCATTACCCCCCCACTCCCCAATCATAAATAGCACCAGGACCAGGTACTGTTTGTATGGAGAGACATTCACATCAGTGTGTCTCTCCTGGGACATGTCTCCATGCTTTAATGCTCAAAAAGCTCTTTATTTTTCTCATACTGTTGGCTCTGTTGTGATTGGTCAACCAGCTTAGAGATGTCCCGCCCCCTTAGCCGTGTTGATGGCGTCATCAATGTTCGGGATCCTTAATAACCAGACGGAGGAAAGAGGACGGATGATTATCCTAAAAGTAGCTTGCTTAATTAGACGGCCTGCTGCATACATTGAGTGGACTCATCGGGACGGATTAAAATAGTAATTAAGCAGACCCTCAGACCGGAGGTTGGGTTCAGCTCTTCAGGGTCATTTGCATAGCCTTCATCTGGGGAAATGGGATTTAAAGGACCTGCTCTTCCTCTCGCTCCTTCTCCACATTCACATGCTAACGAACTCAATAAAAACCATGCTCTTAATTTCTATTACGGCCTCCTTTGATTTTGTTTTCCAATACAAACGTCTCAAGCGGAGGACGGGGAGTCGGGGAGATGTCTGATCTTGAACGATGGATCTTTAACAGCGTCTCACTTTGAGGTTGATTTGCATGAGAATATCCGTGAACAAAGCTCTGGAAATAGCATGCCATATTTGATTAGATCAATCGATGTGAGGATCAAACTCTGCCGGTGTATTCATTACTGCGGGAACAGTGTGTGTGTGTGTGTGTGTGTGCCGGGAGTTCACGAGCACTTCCTCTGCTGCAGGAGGTCCGACACGTGGGGGGATAACAGTCATTTCTATTGGTCAATTTTTAATGTAAACACACTGAAATATCTCACCTTCTATTGGATGGATTGTCAGGAAATTTGGTCCCTGCATTCATGGTTTCCAGAGGTTGGAGCATGGTGATTTTGAGGATCCCCTGACTTTTCCTTGAGCTACACCATATGGTTTTGTGAGAAACGTCTCTAAAGCTAAGGACATTTCTACAAAACCATCAGATCCCATTAACACCAGCAGGACACGCACCTGCAACACATTCCCATCATCCTTAGCTGTACCATAGAGTCCTAACAGCTGGTAATGAGTTAGCATTTAACCCCTTCCTGTCCCCTGGTGTGGAAGTCAATGGTTATCTGAATGTATAATTGGTTGCACCACCCTGTGTGTTTGGATTAGCAAACGTTAGCATGCTTAAACATGGCAAAAACATGCTTCAGTTCATGGCTCTGCTAGGGCCGCTATAGACGTGCTATTTGCTAACGTGTGATTGGTTAGCACGGCAAGCTAAGTGAAGAACAACGGTTGTAGACATGCTACCCACACAGCACGTCATTCATCTGTGCAACTGCAAACAGCCGCCAGCTGTCTCCATCCTCTCAATGGCCATTCTGTGTGTGTGTGTGTGTGTGTGTGTGTGTGTGTGTGTGTGTGTGTGTGTGTGTGTGTGTGTGTGTGTGTGTGTGTGTGTGTGTGTGTGTGTGTGTGTGTGTGTGTGTGTGTGTGTGTGCGTGTGTGTGGGAGAGCCTCATTTTTCTATGACCAGTTTGACATCTGACTCATGTCGTTGTGTGCGTCCCATCACTCTCTGTGTGTTTTCGCTGTCCATTTGTTCGGCCTCAGGAAGTGAAATGTCTGCTGCTCCGTCATCCCGACACCTCGTCTGTTTGTCTCTCCGCAGTGACTCAGAAGCAGCAGCTGGAGAAGGAGACGGGCCTGAAGATAGTGGAGGCCGGAGTCAGTGATGTGAGTCTCAAACACTACGTATACTCTGTGTGGAGAGAGGAAGTGGAGGAACTACAGCCCCTAACAGCTGAATTACCCAAACACAATAGGTCCAGTTTCCGAAATGACTCGTCCACAGGGTGCTGTGTCCGTCTTAAGGCATGGGAATAATGATCAGAAAGACACCAAATGTGGTCCTAATGTAGAGATGTAAGCATAGCATACCATAAAGAGCTCATTCATACCATTTACCATGTTAGTAATGTAAACACTTATACACACATGCATTACAAACGAAAATGGAGTAGGATTTGAGCCTCTGCAGACCATTTACATGCACTTAAACCTGGGCAAAGCATATTAAGCCTCTTTCATGGAACTTTTTGATGATTAAATGGAAAAAAACAAGTATAAGTTCCAAATATCCACCAAAAAAATGATTTAGCGGTGAAATATTTGTATTCCTCTTTAAAAAACTAGACGTGTTAGAGTATTGAAAAGCCTTTGTGGGAGGGGGTTGTTCCTCCACTCTCTGTGATCCACCTCGTCTTGGCATCACACGTGCAGGGATCAAGAAAACACACACACACACACACACACACACACACACACACACACACACACACACACACACACACACACACACACACACACACCTTTTCAAGTGTTTTCCTTTGATTACCGTCCTTTATGTTTCTATAGCAAATAAAACACAACAACAAGACAAGGTGGGGGTGGGGGGTTCTGGTGCTGTTTGGTGCAAGTTAAAGGAGTTGTTGAGGGACAATGAGGGAGATTATGTGGAGTGTGTTTCCTGATGCTCCTCTGCCAATGAGAGGAGGGTGAACGTGTTTTCATTGAACTCTGATAAATATTCATACGTATCGGCGGTGAGGATCTAATCAAGCACCCATTGAAGCGTCATAGCCCCCCCAGTGCCCGCCTGCTAAATGAGTTTCTCCATGGAAATGAGACCATGATGCATGCTGGGAGCTAAATGGAGTCCTTTTTTTGTGTCCTGATTACGTAATCCCGTTGGACAGTTGCTATTGGAAACAGACCGGATCATTTTCCCGTCTCCCTCTTGGTGTCACTGCCTTTCTTCGCCCATCTGCCTCCCACTTATACCTCTCTTTTAGCTCTCTCATCTCATTGTGTCTCCGTCTCCGTCCTACTCCATTATTCCCTTCTTCTACACGGTGACTTTTTGTCTGCCTCGCCTCCTTTTATTCCCACTCAGACTCTGTTCCTGCGCCGGGCTGTGTTTGTCATATCGGGGCCTATTTGTAGATAATTAGCTGCAATAATAGCCTCTCTGCAGGAGGCAGGAGGAGGTGGGGGGGGTCTGTCTTCCACCTCATGGGGAGAAAACCTACGCCGGATTGTGTTTGTAGAAATGTCGGAGGAAGCGTTTACTACAAATAAAGCAAAGTGTGATCTCGCTCAGAGGGCGTTTTATTAGCTGTGTGTGTGTGTGTGGGGGGGGGGGCTCTTCAGATGCATGAGTTTGAAAGGTGTTGAATCAGAAACCAGCTGTCGCAAAGGTTGACCACGAGTGAACGCTCTTTCGTTAGCGGTGGAAACAGGAATCTGCTCGGGGGGGGGGGAGTGTCTCTCTCCCCTCCTCTGTGGTCGCTATCATTAAGTCTTATCGCTGACACCTCCCCCCCACCTCCGCCGTTCTTATTTAAGAGGTGACAAATGACAAAACAGCTTAGGAAGATGTCCGGATAGAGCGGGCGTCGATAGATGTGGACGAGGATAAGCAAATGTCAAAGTGGGGGGGGGGGAGACATCAATCAATGGGCTGGGCGATATCTACTCCTCTGTGGGAGGGGAGAGGAAAAAACAACCGTTTATTTTCTGCATAATGCATGGGGGGGCATAAGCAATGTATTTCCTATTAGCAGCTGTTACCCGAGTGGAGATGGAGGTCCTCTCACAGCAATTTGTGCGTCCTGTAAATGTGTGAGAAGGGGGGGGGGGGGTGCAGGGTCCCTCTTTGCAGCAAGTAGCATCGTTTATGCACAGATATCTGCACCGTGCATCCTCTGTTTCTCCTTCTTCTGTTTCTCCTTCTCCTTCTTCTCCTTCTTCTCCTCCTCCTCCTCCTCCTCCTCCTCCTCCTCCTCCTCCTCCTCCTCCTCCTCCCGTGCAGTCGGACAGCTACATGGCAGAAGAGGTGCTTGTATTTTGACCCAGCATGGCATCCAGAGGGAGTAAAAGGGAGATGCTTTTGGAAAGGGAGGGGCAGGTCGATCAGATGTGTCATGGGAAGGGTATGCTACATGCTAATACTGTCAGTGAGGTCAGAGGGTAGAATATGCAACAGAAACATGAGAGCTAATCTCTAAAAGTGCTCTCTGAATTTAAATATCTCTGCTTACTTTTTCTATTTGTTACCCATCATGAATGAATGTTCTCCTTAGCAGCGGTCTCTCCTCCTTAGCAACGGTCTCTCCTCCTTAGCAACGGTCTCTCCCCCTTAGCAACGGTCTGTTCTCCTTAGCAACGGTCTCTCCTCCTTAGCAACGGTTTCTCCTCCTTAGCAACGGTCTGTCCTCCTTCGTCTGTTAGCGAACGATGAAAGACCGCTAGAATGTCTACATTGACCAATCAGAAGGAACTACACAAGATGTGTAGGAAGAAGGTAATTATGATTGAATGGTGAGGATTTCCACTGATGTGCTTCAGGAGGAGCTTTCCTCTGGATCTGTGCGGTCCCTCTGTGATGATGTCGTGGTTAAATTGAGATTCATCAACACTGTGACGGCGGTCTGATGGTGGAGATCACTCCGGTGAAATGCTCGTGTGGAGAGGCTCTCATTACGCAGAGAAATCCCTGAGCTGCATGGAAATCATATCTGGCAGGGTGTGTGTGTGTGTGTGTGTGTGTATAGTGCATAATGCTGGTGTTAATGGGTTCATAGTGTCAGAAGTCACTGGTTCCAGGACTTGGGAGAACGCCATGATCGTAATAGCTCACATTGTTATATTTCTGATGGAAAACCAGGTTCTAAAGAACACTGGGTATTTTGTAGTAGTTCCATGTTCTGCTACCCTTTACTTCTAGTCCACTTCCTCTCTGTATGCTTGACTACTCAGATTCTCAGAGATTCTGCTCTGTTCCAGGTGTTTGTGCCTCTACCGCCTCTATTTTGAACTCACAACTTATACTACAGGAAGTATTTGTAGACTACGGTATCACTGCTCAGTACCTTCTCTGAAAAAGTAAAACACAAAGCAAACTTAAGGAACAAGAGTCTCCTTTAATGCACTCAATGCCTCGTGCTTCAGGCGTGATCACATTACATTTGCATTTCGTTTCGGCAGAAAAAACACAATTTCCCATAAATATTTATTCCCCTATTTTTCATATCACGGTTGTCGGGGAAAATCAGTGCATTTTTTTTTGTAGCTTTTCCTTTAATCTAACAAAGCCTGAACGCTGCAGCACATATAGCACTTAACAACAAACACGGTGTGGGGATGCAATTCCTCCGAGCGGACGGGACAAATCATTGCAGAGCGACTTCAAAGGGAAGGCACCCTGACCGTTCCCTAGCAGAGAGAGGAGACAGAAATAAATAAGTGTGATAACAGTTGTACAAATTGATCTTGAAACGGCTCGGCTATATGCTTTACTTCAAAACATATTTCCCCGTGGTGGCTTTTCAAGTAACGAGATGAGAGTTTCTATGTTAATATTCTCATTTGAGTGTCAGAAAGGGCCTTGCATTGCAGGGTCTACTTTCCACCCTCCGTGCGAATCAATTCCACATCAATTGCCTCGTCCACATCCAGACGCCGTCATGAAGCCAGGAGCTGCCGCCTGTAAACATTTCAGCAGTCAGAGCGGGAAGAAGGCCAATCTGGCTGCTCTAAAAGTGTCTGAAATGCCATTACTGTGGCAGATCTGGATGTGAAATGTCATGTTGGAGCAGCCCCACTGTGCCTGCAGAAACACTGGAGACTCCAGCTGCCTCCCGCTGATGAAAGCCCGTCCAGCAGCTCCACTCCTCAGCAACCTTTTACCATCACCTGACCTTTGGACTGCAGAAATGCCTTTGATAGCATGCCATGCAGCGTGGTATTTGCCTTTTCCATATATCGGGACACGTGCTCCCCCCCGGCTGCGGGTGAACTGGTCTGTTTTTAATGAGCGTCGGGATGTAAAATGTTTACTCTCCCAGCGTCCTTTATGTGCCGCTGCCTTTGTTAAACAGGTGTGCAATGTGGCTCGGCCTGTCGAAGGGCAAGTCCTCCTCCTCCTCTTCTCAGACATTTCTTCTTGGAAATAAACTCACGGGTTAGGTGGACCTGGAGGTGTTGAGCTTTGGATGAATCAGTGCAACATCTACCGATAAAAACCCCTTCATAAATCATCAATCTGTGCTCTTCACATTCAGTAATCCTGTGCATTTCTCCCAATAACTTTAGTTTCAAAGCCTTTGGTTCTTCTTCTTCTTTGGGAGACTCCTACCACCTCTTAAAGCAGACCTAAAGGCTCCAAAGGAGTCCTTGGTCGACCTGCTCGGCATATTTTAATAAGAAATGATGACACTCCAGAGACTGACTGGACCCCCCGCTGCTTCCCTTCCTTTTCCACCTCAGTGGATTCCCTCTGAGCTGCTCATTGAACTCTCCCGGTGTAGCACGGATTAGCTTTTCTGTGCTGCTGTCATGTAGAGTGGTGTGGGAATGAGTCCTAAAACCTGGAAATAAGCATTTGATCACTTCCTGTTCCCTGGTGTGGAAGTCAATGGTGGATTTGAGCGTGGTTTTGGTTAGAAGGCCGAATCGTAATGGCTTAAATTAGCATCGTTAGCTCGCTAGCTGCCATCTGGGTTTTTGTGGAGGTTCACCCTACAAAAAAGTCATCTGTACTCCTGCAGTTCAACAACTAACCCCTTCAGGTACTCCGGACTAAACACACTCTGACAAATGCCTGTTTTTCTGACGTTAAAGCGGTTACACCGGGCCGACGGTTGGCCCGCGGCGCTGCTAAGGTGCCAGATGCGTTAAGCTAGCAGCGGCTGATAAATACCAGAAGGTGAGGCTCTGAAGCCGGATCACCCTGTCCTGCATCCCGCTGCCAGGCCCCCGCCGGCATGCAGCTCTTCAGGCCAAATGGCAGCCCCCTTCAACGCTGACATTTAAAACCTCTGCCTTGCCATCCAGCTGTGGACCAACCCCCCCAGTATACGCTCACTCCCAGTGCTGCTGCTGCCATGGTTCAAACACTTGTAGGAGTGCTAGGAATGAAAGAACGTCACCTTGTGCTTTAAAAAGGGGGAAATGTATTTATTTGGGATATTTCTTTCCCTATCTTTCCTATTGTGATATAATTTGATGTTACTACCTTCCCTGCTACTCTCCATAAAATTGTGGCCAATTTAGTCGTCTAATTTTGACAAACAATCGTTTTTGCATCCACCAGTGGGGGATTTACAGAAGTATCTTAAGTATTCTCTTCAGTTTGTGTTAACCACAGACCTTATTCCAGACTCACAACCAAAAACACATTCAGAAAACCATTGACTTCCATATAAGGGAACAGGAAGTGGTGAAACGCTGACCTGCAGCAGTATTGATATTTCTCTACTGAAATCGATGCCGTATTTCCAAAAATGAGATCAAATTGTACAGTAAAGATGTTTAAAAACTACTAAACAGGTATTACTTTATCAAATGTGTATTATTTAACAAGTATACTGCAGGAATAACTCCACCTTGATGTATAATTTAGCTGTCTTTAGCAAACACCACTCTTTGAGTCTGATGAAAGCTTATTAATTATTGCTCAGCGAGCGCAGGACCCGGAAACCACTTTGCTCTGAGCAAATTAAATCTAATCAACTGTCGCATCATGTTTTATTGACTTTAATTGACTGTAATTGTGGACCCCCGCTGTAACTGCTGGTTACTTTCTGCATGGCAAGGTCAACTCAACTGCCTGATGAGCTGGTTATGCTATTTTATGGGATGGCCTTCGCTTCGGAGGCAGTCTGAAGATCTTCAGTGGAGAAAAAGCATGAAATGAATCTGAGCGGCTTCACGGCTTCGGCTAGTCTGCTCTGTGGTGATTGGTCTACCTCTTCAAGAGGTCCCTCCCCTTTAGCCTATCACGTACAATGTGTTCCACTGCCAGCCAATAGGGGCGCTAGTTTTTCCTACTGATGTCACTATGTTCCGGAAGTAAACAAAGGAGTCCAATGGAGGCGTTTCAGGCAGGGGACTTTTTAGCCTCTGCAGACCATTTACATGCATTAAAACCTATAGAACACACTACAGGAGAGGGAAACAAATAGCACGACAAGGCCTCTTTAATAGGAGAAAGGGGAAAGAGAAATACTGACGTAGGCTACGATGTCACCTCCTTTAAGGAAGTAAGACACGGCACGAAGCAAAAGCATTTCAAAGTCAAACAGGATCAGGCAGCTTCTCAATAAGGACCACTCTGGCTTTAGGAGAAGCATACCTTGCTAACTCACTAGCTTCATGGTACCCCCTCTGGTGTATGGTATACCTGTTGAATCATCACGTAGCTGAAGGGTGAAATGGCTACTCAAATATCATATCAATATTTTTTTACGTGAACCTGTACCTGCTATTTAATCTTGTCACATGTCCTTCAACAGCTGACACTAATGAGACCCTTGACTCGTGAACTGCAGACTGTTATAAACGTCCTCTTCCATCCCATTATATGATGCAATCATTGCAGCTTGTCAGAAGCAGCGCAGATCCAACATGTGAACGCTTGCTGTGAGTCGGAGAGGCGTCCTGCTGCTGAGGGGGGGGGTTAGCTTTACATATCGCAGTCATGTCGCTGCTAACATGCTTATATGCATTCACTAGCATCCTGTCGAGGGTTAGTGGGGAATGCAGAGAAGCGGCTAACATCCAGGGAGGACAGAAATAGGATTCCAGATGCTGAAAACCTCAGAATGACATCCCGATTTATTCTAAAAGCGTGCACAACTACAGTCTGACAGAAATCACTAAAGCACCTTTTATCTGATTGTCTCAAACTAAAGGACTCCCACTCCCGGGTGTATCTCTATACTTTAGTGGAAGAATCACAAAGAAATCTGTCATTTTTCATCCCTCGTCACATCGGGAACTAATAGAAAGAATTACATTTCATTGTTAGAGGCGACAAAGGGAGAAGGGATCTCTGCATTCAGGTCCACGACTCCCACGTCAGTCACGTTATTCCCTCTGAAGGAGGAGGGGGGAGAGAGCGGGGTAATTATGTGTGTTGGTGAAAATAGGGCCTGATTGATTATATGCATTTACAATAATGAGCCGTCGGTGAACCATCACGTTACAGAGCCGTCAGAACCCTGACATAAATCATAATTAATGCTGCCGTTAGAATTTGTGATCAGCCGTCGGAGGTCGTGGTGCAAACACACAGTAAAAAAAAAACTCCAATGTTTTACTGCATTTAAATGGTCTGCAGGGGCAAAAATCCCACATTTCTGAGACATAGTGACATCACTACGGAAGAATTGCGCTCCAACACATTGTACGTGATAGGCTAAGGGGGCCGGACATCTCCAAGGAGGTTGACCAATCACAGACTGGCCTCTGGTTTCAGACAGGCAGGCAGTATGGGAAAAACAACCAAATATACATTCAGAAAACCATTGACTTCTAGACCAGGGGACAGGAAGTAGTTAAACGCTGACTTATTATCGAGTTTTAGGACTCATTCCTGCACCACTCTATTAGCATGGCTGCTGATTTGGCTGCCTGCCACCCCACTATCGGGGATGATGTGCCAAGTTACCCCTAACCTCACACGCACACTCACACACACACACACACACACACACACACACACACACACACACACACACACACACACACACACACACACACACACACACACACACACACACACACACATACACACATACACACACACACACACACACACACACACACACACGCACGCCGGCACAGCGTTGTCATGGTGACACCAGGGGTAAAAACGCCTAATGGAGACGCTGATGAGAGTTTATGAGGCTGTGAGCGGTCGCAGGGAGGCGACCCCCGGCCTCCTGTGGCTCCACATGTCTATCTCCACTTACAGGAGCGGCAGCTGATCAGCCGGGCGGATGCTGCCACACACAGGTGCTGCTTGTCCAATCAGGTGTGATCAGAAAGGTATATCATCGTTTAGTCCAAACGAGAACAATTAGCGCAGAGCTGGTGATTAGTCTCCATGCTTTAACGTTCAGAAGGATCTTTATTTTTCTCATACAGCTCCTCTTTTCACCCTCTGTCTGAAACCAGAGCCCAGCTCTGATTGAGATTCTAGCCTTTGCAGACCATTTACAGGCACTATATAACACACTAGAGGGGCGGGAAAACACCCCAAAAAGCATCATTAGAAACCACCATAATGACATGAATATTTCACATTCATCATCTGTTGTGATTGGTCCACCTGCTCTGAGATGTCCCGCCCCATAGCCTATCACGTACAATGTGTCGGAGCGCTAGCCAATAGGAGGGCGAGTGTTACAGAGTGATGTCCCGGACCCCAAAAAGCAGGATCAGGAAAGACTTTGTTTGAGAAAGCTGAGATGATTGACACTGTTCTTAATTCCCAACTGGTTTCAGATGATTCCGAGTCTACAAAACCATCAGGTCTGACAGGGATAATGTTTGCTAAAGCGCCAAAATGAATAAAACCAAGTTAGTTTCAAAGTTTACATCTTCAAAATGAACCGTAAGGATGTTTGCACTGCGCTCAGATTAGCATAAAGGAAAAAGACGAGGGTGGCTGCTTCAGGTGTTGGAGGAGGGGGGCTATGATGCTGTAGGTAAACCAATAGAGAAGTCCTGATTGGCTGAAACACGGCAGCTCCACGACAGGTGATGGAAGGGTCTCTCCGGAGATAAAGGAGGAACACACGGCGGCTTTAATTGTTTTGTTTGAATTGAATCCACACTGCTTTTAGACCCCGCCCGCACGGCTCCTCTTCTTTATCATCTCGAGGGGAGAGATAAAACTGCAATTAATTTTGAACGAGGGGGAGACAATACATCACGTCACACACGAGTGGTGGTGGTGGGACGGGGGGCACCGCAGAACAACAGAGGTATTCAGAGGTAGCTTTCATAACTGGGAGAAGGGACAAAGAGAGGGGGCTCTGAACACCTGGGGCCACATCTGAAGACCCCGAGAACACTGGAGAGCCGTCAGAGAAACAGTGAAGAGCATCGTGATTGTTCAGCAGGCTGGGGAGTAATAGATTACATGGGATAAGTGTTACAGTAACCTGATTAAGATTTACTCTGAGGGAATATAGGTTTTCTTATTCCTGATTAATCCTGTTATATTTAATCCGTGACTCCTAAAACAGTCCTCATTTCTAATGCTTTTTATGGGTTATTTTTATTCACTTTTATAATTTGTTTAAGGTTTCATTCATTATTTTATGTTCTAACTTTTTAAAACAAATTCTTCATATCTGTTGTATTATTTGAAAGGCTTTTTAAAATGCGTTTATTTATTGTATTTTTATTTCTATTCATTTTGTTTTTATTTATGTTTATCATTTAATTACATTTTTTATTCAATGTTTTATTATTTATTTAGTTTTTGTCTTTTTTTGTTTCCATTTTTCAATATTTCTTGGTGTCTTTGATCACGTTTTAAAGCGCTCCTTAAATACGTAGTTTGATCATGAAGCAGTGCTCTCTGTAAGCCTCATGTAAAGCG
Organism: Eleginops maclovinus; assembly: GCF_036324505.1. Lineage (NCBI taxonomy): Eukaryota > Metazoa > Chordata > Actinopteri > Perciformes > Eleginopidae > Eleginops > Eleginops maclovinus. The sequence goes on from NC_086369.1 coordinate 760,165, forward strand.
TCATAATTGACCCTAAACAAGCTTCCCTCTGTTGTCGTCCTCATAGATTACAACAGCATCTCCATCATATCACAGCACTGTGTGTGTTTGAAGTGCACATTGTTGGTGTGTGTGTTTGTGTGTGTGTGTGTGTGTGTGTGTGTGGGGGGGGGGGGTTTGCCTCTGTGCTTTAAATATAGTCGAGATGACAGGCGTAGCATTTACCTTGATGTTTGCAGCTTTGAACCGCTTGGCATGGGCACTGCCTGCACCGAGATTCACATGAGAAGAAGAGAGAGGCCTATTTGAACATCTGGGGAACACAGCGTCAGAGTGACATGGCACACACACACACACACACACACACACACACACACACACACACACACACACACAAGCACTCCGGTCCCAGTTGTGTGCGTTTGTCTTTAGTGTCCCTGGTCTCCGGCTGTGTGCGTTTGTCTTTAGTGTCCCCTGGTCTCCAGCTGTGTGCGTCTGTCTTTAGTGTCCCCTGGTCTCCGCTGTGTGCGTCTCTCTTTAGTGTCCCCTGGTCTCCAGCTGTGTGCGTCTCTCTTTAGTGTCCCCTGGTCTCCGGCTGTGTGCGTCTCTCTTTAGTGTCCCCTGGTCTCCAGCTGTGTGCGTCTCTCTTTAGTGTCCCCTGGTCTCCAGATGTGTGCGTCTCTCTTTAGTGTCCCCTGGTCTCCAGCTGTGTGCGTCTCTCTTTAGTGTCCCCTGGTCTCCAGCTGTGTGCGTCTCTCTTTAGTGTCCCCTGGTCTCCAGCTGTCTGCGTCTCTCTTCAGTGTCCCCTGGTCTCCAGCTGTCTGGTCTCTCTTTAGTGTCCCCTGGTCTCCAGCTGTGTGTGTCTCTCTTTAGTGTCCCCTGGGCTCCAGCTGTGTGCGTCTCTCTTTAGTGTCCCCTGGTCTCCAGCTGTCTGCGTCTCTCTTCAGTGTCCCCTGGTCTCCAGCTGTCTGGTCTCTCTTTAGTGTCCCCTGGTCTCCAGCTGTGTGCGTCTCTCTTTAGTGTCCCCTGGGCTCCAGCTGTGTGCGTCTCTCTTTAGTGTCCCCTGGTCTCCAGCTGTCTGGTCTCTCTTTAGTGTCCCCTGGTCTCCAGATGTGTGCGTCTCTCTTTAGTGTCCCCTGGTCTCCAGCTGTGTGCGTCTCTCTTTAGTGTCCCCTGGTCTCCAGCTGTGTGCGTCTCTCTTTAGTGTCCCCTGGTCTCCGGCTGTGTGCGTCTCTCTTTAGTGTCCCCTGGTCTCCAGCTGTGTGCGTCTCTCTTTAGTGTCCCCTGGTCTCCAGATGTGTGCGTCTCTCTTTATTTATTTATATATATAAATATATAATATATATTTATTTATATATATAAATATATAATATATATTTATTTATATATATAAATATAAATATATATTTATTTATATTTATATATATAAATATATATTTATTTATAAATATAAATAAATATTGTGCTCTAACGATATCACTGGTTAGTTCTGCAGGTACACTGTGCAGCTGCTGCTCTCCTGTACAGCAGCAGTACAAACAGCATTAGCCTCTCACTGATGTCGTTACACTGTGTGTGTGTGTGTGTGTGTGTGTGTGTGTTTGATCAGGTATATATTACTGTTTCTAACGCTTGTCTGTGCCCACGCTTGCAGGAACACACACTCACATGCATTTTGCAAGAAGGAGCCAGATGCATGTGTGTTTAGATGCACACGGGGAAATGCATGTTAATATGTTGTGCAGCAGACCTCACACCCTCCTGATGAAGTGAAGTGCAGCCCGTTATTTAAACACACACGCCAGTTTTCCATCTTTTTTATTAGAAATATGTCACAGAGGCAAACAGGAGGAGTGTTCAAACCACCCGAGGAAGTGCTTTACTGCAGGAACACGCACGCGCGCGCGCCAGTGACCATAACAAGTGACCTCTCCAGTCTCTCTGCTTCCCGGTTTCTGTGGCGGGGAATCGATGCCCCTCCCTGATGTGAGAGCCATTAGCACCGGCCTCCTCACTGCAGGGAGTGACACGGCTCGTGAGATGTGTTAAAATGTTCAAATGGAGAGAGGGGATACACAACAGGTGCAATGTCAGGGGGGGTTCTGTCTGTTTCTGTCAGGGGAATACCCTCCTGTGCACGGTGGGTTTGGATACGGCTGACAGGTGGGCGACCGGGGGGTCTGATGTGCAGAGGAGTGAGCGGGGATCTCTTCCAGTTCACCGCAGAGCAGAACAGATATCATCGCATGCTTGGCCGATATTCTGCGGATTAACTCGGGATAAAAGTCCTCCACCACTCGAGCCACAGCGAGCATTTCAGCTGCAGGATAAATGTCCGTATGACTGGTGTCGGTTGCACCATGCATGTTTGTACCCTCTGTGTATTCTGAATAATTCCTGATAAATTACAAGTGTGCAGACAGCATGACATGCAGAGTGTCCCTCCTCCAGGGGACCCGACCTGCAGAAAAGCCCTCATAACTCCCCTCACATTTAAGGGTTTCAGCCGCAGTTTGAGGGTCTCTGCTTCAGATTTGCTGCTTTTTGTTCTCGCCTTCACATTGCCAACTCCAGCTGTCACACAGAGGGACAATAGAGGAGGGGGGGGGGTGCTCTCTGAATGGAAAAAATAAACTAGAGAGCCCCCCCCCCGCTCCTCCAGGACTCGTCATCTGCATTTGACAGGACCCCCGTTCTCCTCTGTTCACCGCCCCTTTCTCCCTTTCTTGCTCCCTTTCTCTCTCTAATCCCCCTCTCTGCCTCTCTCCCTGCTAAGTGCAGCTGTTGGGGGTTTTTTCAGCCTGATTGCTAATTAGGAGAGATTTTATCCTAAAAACTTGTTAAACTTGCAATTTCCCTTCTCCCGCTCTCTTTATTCCTGCATAGAGCCCCTTTATATATAACATTTTGCACCCATGCATGCAGCTTTCATATAGCTGCTATTAGAGCTGCAGATAATTAAATATACAAGGGAACTCTTTACAAGGACTGAAATTGGTGCATAAACTTAGGAAATGTATGATTCTGGTGTCAAATAAAACATTTCTGACCACTTAGAAACCAAATTCAGACGTCAGGAGCTTCTTTTTAACATATCTAATCCATAAAATCAATAATCTACCAATGTAAATCACTAAATCTGCCAGCATAGAGGACTAATATTGGTTTAAGGGTGGTTTAGGATCCCAAATGCTTTCTAATAAGCGCCATATTTAACATTTTAGTGTTAAAAGACACAGAAAAGCTCTGAAGAATGCTCTAAATGTCAAAAAGTCTGCAAAATTTGTCTAGTTTTGGTGAAATTTGGCTGCAAATGGTCACAATTTTGAAGATTCAAGTGTCTCTTTCACAATAAAAGCCCCCAGATTGATGCACATGGACATTTGGTTGCTTGTCTCCACTTTTTCTGAGCCGTCACTACGTCTCTCCGCAGCCCCACACCTCTGTGAGCTACAGACGGGCTTCTCCTCTCATTCTGCTCACATCACGGAGGAAAAAGCCGAGCCTGAGAACACAGCGCTTCACACAGAGACCCCCGGTCGCTCAACAAATGAGTGTCTGGCCCGGCGTCCATTCACTCCGACCCCCTCGAGCCCCGCAAGCCTATTAGCCCGGCATCGCTCCTGTCGACAACATGTGGAGGCATCGCTATAGCAACCGGTGGATATGACATGTGCAATGGACAGGGGGGTTGGGGGGGGGGACTCCTGAGCTGCTGAATATAAGGAGGGGCTCAGCCTTAACTAAATGATGGAAAAAAAACACCACCCTCCTCCTCCTCCTCCTCCTGTCTTTTTTCATTGGAGGCGCTGAAAGGACTCGGGTTGCGGGGCTTCTTCTTTCTGCACATTCTTGCAAAGCTCGGAGAATCAGGCGGGCATATCCCACATTCTTCTCCCTGTTTCTTATTCTTGCATCTTCGCGCTTTTTGTTGGACCCTCGCAGCCCAGGGGAACTTTTTTTTTTGGAGCAGCGTTACGCACGGACAGACGCTTCTTCTCCTTCTCCTTCTCCTCGTTGGAGCTGCAGCAGTGGCGGAGGAGGTGGTGGTGTTTAAACATGATGATGATCTGTGGAATACAGCACGAAGCAGCCTCTGTTTGCACTGATATGTGCACTCTGCTCCGAGACATGGATCTGGGTAATTATCTCTCGTTTTTGTGCCGATTCGGTGCGTAAAAAGGCACATCAGAGGATCCGCTTTGAAAACTTGTCACATTTGAAGCTGCTGGGAAAAAATAGTCTTTCATTTCTATCCATCGCTGCTGCATCTCCTAAAGCTTACGGGGGGAAATATTGCAGAAAAAATGCACGTAAATGTAGGTCATTTAAACGTAGATTCATCTGAATAAACCCGGGTCCTGAGCCCCGGTTCGCTGGGAGCACATCTGGCTGCAGGGACAGAGTTTGTGCATGTTCAGGAGGTGGAAAATCAGCTCTGAGTTTCATGTTTTTATTCTTTATAATCATACAAAGTCAAACGATTAAATACATTTGTTTGTATTGTATTAAATCGGATTCGTTTTACAAATTCTGAGATGCATTTCCCTCATTTGTATTATTAGAATTATTTTAAACTGCATTTTTATTGCGATTTATTCCCTTATTTATTTATTTTTGAAGGTTAATAAATGTGACTAAAAATAAGGATTCTGCTGCACCATTTATAACAATTTAGCCTTTTCTTTTACCTTAAACCCATGAAATATACCATGCATGTAGTTTGCTAAATTGTGCATCTGTCTTGTTATTCGGGTCACATTTTATTGCTCCGATTTTAAACTCTTGCTGAGGTTCTGGAGGATTTCTTTCTTGTTCTTCTGGAGGGTTTTGTGTTTGGAGTGAAAGGGAGTCCAGCCGCCCGCCAACACCTCTCTGCCTGACCTCTCCTCTATCATTTAAATAATCCACCGAGATCCATCTGTCCCTCGCCTGCTCTCAGAGTGGCTCATTCACACAGAATCAGAAGAAGGAGAGTCTGGTAGATAAATACCCATTAACAGGAATAAAAAGAGGGATGAATGGAATCTTTTTAAATGCTTTTATTCCATTTTATCGTAGAAATGCAAAATCCTCTTCTAACATTACAATAGACATTCTTTGCAAGCTTTTATTTGTATTTTGAAATCATTTGTCAGTGTTGTAGTACTCAGTTTTAAGACTCAAATTGTAATGAAATTAAATGCAATTTTTTAAGGCTCTAAAGGCCGATTGAGGGTATTATTTGCTTCACATCTCCTCCTCTATACAACATCTTTCGAACCCGATTAGTGTCTTCAAACACTCCTTTCAAGCCCCCACAGATCCTGAGAAATCACATTTTTCATTCACTTGATATATTTTTCTCTTAGAATTAAGAAAGTGTTTGAGTTGTCAGGTTTGGAGTCTATAGGGGGCTCTTCAGAGGCATGGACGTGTGGTTCTGACTTTTCAACACGTCTGAGGGCTTTTAAATGTGCCATACATGCAGGCTCTGACAGTGTGAGTGTGTCTGAGAGGAGGCTTTTTCAACCTGATCATCTTTGATTAAACAGATTTATTTTGCTCTTAGAGTAAAGGAAGTGTGTGAGTCGTCGGGCAGGGTTGCAGTCTATAGAAGGCGCTTCAGAGGCGTGTGATTTTGTGGGAATAGGTGGACGACTCAACACGTCTGAGGGGTTTTAAATGCACTATGTATTGTGAGAGACGATGCATTTTGATCATTTGATCACCCCATAGAATCCAGGCCCATCCCCCCCTCTTAAGCCCCTCGTCTCACCTCTCGACGCCTGATTACAACGACGTGCTCGAAGCCACAGCAATCAGCAGCAAGGCCCAACACCGTAATTGAACAAACCGCGGCGTCCGCAAGCCACTGGAAACATTGGCAATTACGCTCCACAAGGTCAGAGCGTGTCAGTGGAGAGAGGGTCTGTGCACCAACATGTAGACCTCCTGCAGACGGCCCGGGGCAGGGTAAATGTCAGCGCTGTTAGCGTTGTTTAGTAGATTTGGTCCGAAAGATCGGTCTTGCACTAGACGAGCCTGTGATTTGATATACAGATGTGTGCTAGCTGGTTAAATCAGATTAAAACTGACCCGTCTTTTTGATGCAGGAAAAATCTAAACTGACTTCCATATTTCATGCAGTCTCTAACAGATCCACTTCACCCATCAATCCCTACATATTGCATGCAGACAATTACCTGCTGATGCATTTGTGCATTGATGTTTATTAGCTGCTCAAATTAGATTAAAACTTTGGCTTTTAACCATCTTTCTGTGTGAATTCATGCAGGAAAAATCTAAACCAACTTGGCACTGTGTCCGTATTTCATGCAGTCTCCAACAGTAGCTCCACTCCTGCTCATCATTAATTACCCCTTCCCAATTAATGCTCCTAACTTTTAAAATGCATCAGTGGGGCCCACGGGGGGGTTCATCAGTACAGTAAATGCAGCAATTATAAACACAGTGGGCAGTTCTTCAACCTGCGCCACTGATGGAGCTCTGTCAGATGATATTACATTGAATATCACAGACAGACCCTCCTGTTAGCATGTAGCACAGTTAGCACAGCTGAATATTTAGAATTTCCGTCCTGCTAGCCATTAGCCGTGCAGCTAATCCAGCCAAACTCAGAACCACAGGAGCTAATTAAGCCGCAGTTTAATGGGTCCAAACCTCCGGTAGTTGCACCGTGCCAAACCACACCGTGCCAGATCTAAATGGGGGTGTACATATCCATAGTGGGAGGAGAAAAGGTGTTATAAGCAGGCTTGGGGGAGTAATGCATTGTAGTTCAATTATGGATTCCTAGCATGATTACAAAGTAAAAGTAAAAGAGTTTTGATCACTGTAATCTACATGACTTGTTGTTATTTCATACAGATGTTTGACATTTGTTTTGCATCAGTGCATCTTTAATGTTAATTTCAGTCGAAATAACTCAAATATGTAGAGCTCAAAACTGTGTTTTTTTAAGTGTAAATGAAGTCTTTTGACCTTAAAGGACAAATTGCGTGAAATTAAGTTGGTTTTAAAAGTGAAACACAGATGTGTGGGAGGATAAACGCTTTATAAACAGGACAAAAGTTGCACAGTTACTTTTTACACGTCATTTTTGGGATAAAAAGGTCAAAAATATTTGAGTTATTTTGACTTAAATTAAGATCAGAGGGACATATCTTGATAGGAGGGTGAAACCAGAATCAGATGCACCCTCTCCTCCTCCTCCTCCTCCTCCTCATCTCCTTCCCTGTGTGTCCTGCAGAGGGGCAGCCTGACGGAGATCCCGGTGGTGAAGACGACCCGGGTGGAGTCGGGTCAGTTCCTGCTGCTCTCCGTCCTCTGCATGCTCTTCATCTTGGTGGCGCTGGTCGTCTCCACCACCTTCTTCTGCGTCCGCCAGCGCTCACACCTGCGCCTAAAGGAGAAGCTGGCCAGCCTGGGCACGGACACCAGCATCGACGCTACCACCACCTATCAGGTGAGAGCAGGGGGGTTTTCTGTGAGCCAATCAGGAGCCAGGATGCTCGGCATGTGCTCTGCTATTGGACGGCTTTATTAGGGGGTTTTCTGATGGGTTTCTTAGAGTGTGTGTGTTTGAATGGTTCTCTACTACATGCTTTTATGAAGCTTTTGGTTATATCGATAAGCTTTTTGGTTAAATTAGGTGTTTGTTTTTAATTTTGCAGCACTTGAAGTATTTAAAAGAAATGTGCTCGTTATTTATTAGATTTTAAGAAATGTCGATCCTAATGCTCCAATATATATCCACTTAAATGATTCAATGTTCACCCTTTGTGTGTGTGTGTGTGTGTGTGTGTGTGTGTGTGTGTGTGTGTGTGTGTGTGTGTGTGTGTGTGTGTGTGTGTGTGTGTGTGTGTGTGTGTGTGTGTGTGTGTGTGTGTGTGTGTGTGTGTGTGTGTGTGTGGATTCTCAGCGTCGGGGCTCAGCTGTGCCCAGCGTGTCACTCAGAGCATATCTATCTGCTTGTCGCGTTCACATCTTCAATATTTAATCAGGTTTGCACCGCTCCTATTGGCTAGCACGCCAACAACAGGGTACGTGATAGGTTAAGGGGGCGGGGCATCTCTAAGCAGGTTGACCAATCACAACAGAGCAGGTCAGTTCAATGCTTTAATGTTAAAATAACAGAGCTTTTTGAACTGTAGAGCGTGGAGACATGTCCCAGGAGAGACCCTTTAAGGTTTCTGTCTCTGAGTTCAACTCTCTCTCCTCTGCAGAGAGGCTGAAGTAGGATGAGTTATGAGCTGGACCTCCGTGCCGCCCCGAGGCCGAGGCCCAGGGCGCTGCTTCATGACTCTCATCATTAAAGTCTGGCGGCTGGAAAGCTGATCGTAGAACCGCGGGCTTACACAGCTGAGCTCCGGAGGGAAATATCAGCGTGATAGATATCAGGAGCAGATAGGGCCTGCTTTCTCGTGGCATTTTCCTCGCCCCGGTTATTAATTGAATATGCAAATCGAGTGTGTGGAGATGACTCACGAACCCCACATGATGGGGTTTCTAGATTAGGAGGAAGACCACACCTTTATGGAGGGAGTAAAAACAGGGCACACATCTCACATTTCTGAGAATAGATGATGCCTACGTTTGGGGTTTTATGTCCTGATTGATGCTGGGAGAAACAGCTGAGTCATTGGGAGCATCAAAAGAGGAAATTAGACTTTAAAATGGTGCAAATGCAATAATATCTCCCCTGCTTTCTGTCTGTGGTTTCATGCATTCACCATGACATCTACTGTAAGATTGATGCATATAATCCCCTTTGTCTGCAGAAAAATGATACAAATTCTTCTTTATTTGGGGTTTTTACGGCATGGCTTTGCATTATGGTGATTTTGTGCAGCCAGGTGTGATTTACTGACTTTATTCTGTCAATCAGAGCAGTGGAAAGTACCTACTACAGTACAAATGTGAGGTACTTGGATTTTACTTTAGTATTTTCTATTTATACTCCTACTTATACATTTTACTTATACATAACCAGCTGTGGAAGAACTATTCAGATCCTTTTCGTAAATAAAAATAACAAATAAAAAGTACTTTTTATTTGTTATTTTTACTTAAATGTCGTATTTTCTATTTAGCATTTCTATTATTTTATTTTAATTGTATTTATTTATTTTAAGTTTTATGATTGAATTACTCGTTGCTGAAAATAAAGGGCAGAAGACTACACTTTTTAACACCAGCATAAATGTACATTTCATCTTTCATCTTTTTTAATTCCATTATTTATTTGTATTTTTAAAGTGTTTGTATTATTTATTTTATGTCTTATTAGAGGGATGACATTTTGGTGCTTTTATCCACTTTGGAAAGATCTCAGCTGCACTAAATCTCCCCCCCCTCCTCTCCTACAGGAGCTGTGTCGGCAGCGAATGGCAATCCGGACGTCTGAGCGCGTTGAGCGTCCGGAGACTCTGCGTCACTCGCGGCTCAACAGCGTCTCGTCTCAGTTCAGCGACGGCCCGGCAGCGAGTCCCTCCACGCGGAGCAGCACCTCGTCCTGGTGCGAGGAGCCGGTGCCGTCCAACATGGACATCTCCACCGGACACATGATACTGGTGAGCAGTGGGAAGACGGGGAGGAGGGGTGGGGTGTGTAGTCTAGATGGTCAGGGGTGGAAGGGGTCTTCTATTGGCTAGCATTGTACGTGATAGGCTAAAGGGGGCGGGACATCTTTAAGCGGTTGACCAATCACAACCAGCTAACCAGTCAGAGCAGGCTGGGCTCTGGTTTCAGACAGAGGGTGAAAAGAGGGGCTGCAGCACAGGCAGTATGAGAACAATAAAGAACTGTCTGAACATTAGAGCATGGAGACATGGAGCTGTGAAGATGTCAGGCTCTCTGCAAACAACACACAGCTTCATCTCTCTGTTTATCTGTCTCTTCTTCCTCCCTCTTTCCATCACTCTTCTGTTTTTTCTTGCCTCAGTTGTCTCCATTTTTCCTCCTTTGCATCTCCCCCCCCGTCTGTCTTGCTGCTGCCTCAGACGTTGTGATGAGAGCTGAAACATCATCATCCCTCTGATTGTCATTTTAGAAACTCTGTAATGTCTCTTTTTGTTCGGGGGTTTTTAAAAAGCCTCCGCAGTGGATTGTCTCTGATGCTGCATGGCCACCGCTTCATTCATTTGAGACAAGCTTGATAAAAGAGACGGATAGATGCCTGGCAGTGTTTCCATTAATGCAGAGAGCATTCATCAGGCCTGCAGCCTTTACACCGCCCGGCTGTAATGAATGAGAGTGAATCTGAGTAATGCCTCGCACTGCTGGTAATAGATGGGTTTTGTTGCTCTCATCAGGGCTTGTTTGTGAAGCCCTCTCTTTGAAAACACTGACAACAGCAAAGCATTTAGCCGCGCTGGAACAAAGGAGGCTGAGGATCACTCCTAGGAGCTCTTATTTGTTATTAGCCCTACTTTCGTCAGAATATGGACCCTCTGATTGACGTGGGGGTGTCACATGGGGGGGTTCTTCTTTAAAATTCCCCCTCCATCTCGTATGAAACCATGTGTGAGATTGCCTTGTTATCGCTGATCTCAGACCTATATTTTCCCATCATCCCTTGCTCTCTGGAGCTCACACCGTGTGGAGAGGGATGATGAATACCCGGCTCTCCAGAGCACATATGCCGGGGGGGTCGTAGCACCTCACATAAATGCCTGGAAGATGTCTCGGCCTCGCTCGATTCTTTAAAAGTCTTGCATAACAAAACTTCAAAATTGGATGCCTCTGAGTGCTGAGTCATCGCTGCCTTTCTCAGATGAATAAGAAACCTCCTTAATGATTCAAAGCCTCAGAAATGATTAGGCACACGTTGCTTATGAGGCTGTTTCTCTGTGCTGCAGACCCTTCAGCACCACGGACAGCACCTCACAGGCCGTACGGTGGAATTTCCTAGAAAGCATGCAAAAAACTCCACCTTTTTCCAGGAAAAGGGGCAAAGCGTTGATGAATCGACTCTGTAGTGATACAAAAATATATCTAATTGTGTTGATTGTGGCTGTATTTCCTCCAAAATCGACTATATCATTTTTAATTATTTTATGGTATTTATTTAAAATAATTTAATATTTTTAAACTTAATTAACTATGATTGTATTTTTTTAAATAGCATTTTGAATTATTATTTTATTTTCTTATTATTTTGTACGTTTAATATATTTTTTAAAAACAGTGTTTCATCAAACAGTAATATAAAATAACAAACTCCCGAATTATCCTCACATGTGCTTGATATGCTAAATGACCCATTTAAAACAATTTGCTCTATGCATTTAAATTATTATCTACAAAGCAAACCTTTATTTGTATAAAGTATTTACTGACGTACATTCAGAGCCTTAGCATGTAAATTAGGCGTGATTTCAGCAGCTATACCTCCATTAAAACCCAAACAACAGACAGTAACCAGGTTACCTGTACCTTATGATACTGGGATTACATTACATCTGTTCCAAGGTGGATAACCCCCCAACTGTACATCATAAAGCCCCCCGGTCTGGTTGTGACGCTGGGGTTACCTGTTGTGTCTGGCTCCTGATTCCTCCTCCCAGCAGCCTCTCTGCTCAGGAAGGATTAGACATTGTTTCCCTGACACCCGGGCCTCCCATCCCAGCCCCCCCCCTCTCTGATTGGCAGACATAATCCCCTCCCTATTCAGCAAACCTTCTTTACTCTGGAAGACGCCACGGTCCACTGAACCCCCCCCCCCCCCCACCTCTCAGGAGGGCTTGATAAGGGCTGCATGGCATTAAGCTGCAGGAGTATGAGTTTGGGAATCGATTGAGGGCGTCGTTTGAATAGAACGGGGGGGCAATTCAGAGCGGGTTTATCAAGAGGCTGGAGGAGTAGTACTGGCCATCAAGTGGTCATAATGGCACGCTGTCATTTCGCTGGGGTGGGTGTGTGTGTGTGTGTGTGTGTGTGTGTGTGTGTGTGTGTGTGTGTGTGTGTGTGTGTGTGTGTGTGTGTGTGTGTGTGTGTGTGTGTGTGTGTGTGTGTGTGTGTGTGTGTGTGTGTGTGCAGATATGCGTCGGTTTAAGTCCAGTGGAGGTACTTCTACTTCAGTGCTTTTTCAGAGTCCCTATTTTGCTTTCTGGATCTCCCTTTTCCTTGTAGTGTGATTTTGGTGCATGTAAATGGTCTACAGAGGCTCAAATCCCTGTGTTTCCACCTTAAATGAAGTAAAGAATCTGTGAAACAGCAGAAATATCCCTTTAGATTGTGCAGATCCTCATTATTAATCTCTCTGCTCTCAGGGTGGCCTCAGTGTCCTCTCCTCTGCTGAACAATACCTTTGATTTCCATTGTCTGCAGGGTTTGTAAAGTTCTCAGCTGATAGTCTTTAGCAGGATATGAGTGCATTCATGATCCATCATGAGGTAATTGCCTATTATGTGTCGGACAAGCTTATTTGTGATTACCATCTCTGCAGGAATTACTGTATATATATATTTCCTTTTTAAAGGGGGGGTTTAACAATGGAGCGTCACCTCTGTGCTCAGCCTACCTTTAATAGGGGATGAAACCCCTGCGCACATCTGGGTATCACTTTACTGCATTAGCCAGCTGATCCCTGACATCAGTTTATGAGTCTGTAATCTCCCGCCTCACACAATGGCGGAGTAAACCATTTAACCCCATCGGGAGGGGGAGCCATGATACAGGAGAGGAAGACGCTACGAAGAATTCCTAAGACTTGCCCTGGTTTGGGAGAACACACACACACACACACACACACACACACACACACACACACACACACACACACACACACACACACACACACACACACACACACACACACACACACACACACACACACACACACACACACACACACACACCTCCCCCTCTCCTTTTCTCCATCTTTGTCTCTCTGGCGAATTCAATTTTGTCTTCTCCAAGCCGAGGCTTAAATGCAGACAATCTTATCAGCGGCTGTGCAAGCAGCGAGCGGCGTGATTGAAACGCCACAATGCAGACGAACCTTTCAGGAGTCTTAATTGTGTGTGTTTGTTTCTCAGTCAAAAACACCCACACAACCACACACACACACACACACACACACACACACACACACACACACACACACACACACACACACACACACACACACACACATGCTCCAAGACAAACATTAGCACACCTTCGGCTTCTAACAAAAGCTTACAGAGGGACAGCATTGCTCCATGCCACCTGGTTGTGGCTTTAGTGTAGAGGGGCTGCTGTCAGGGTGGAAGACGATGAGCAGGGTATCAGGCCAGCTATGGTGCGAGCATATTGTTCCTCACGATGTCGTTTTACTGCCACCGCTCTGTCTTTGGTTTGCAAACTGAGGCTGACACGGTGTGTGTTTCTCCCACAGTCGTACATGGAGGACCACTTGAAGAACAAAAACCGTCTGGAGCGTGAATGGGAGGCGCTGTGCTCCTATCAGGCCGAGCCCGGAGCCTGGAGCGTCGGACACGGAGAGCAGAACTCCAGGAAGAACCGCTCGGACGCCGTGGTCGTATGTGAGTCCATCCTAATATACAATCAGTGTTTTTTAGTTTACGAGCCAAAAAAAGCTCTTAAACCCAGCATGTTATCACTTCCTGTCCCTTGGTGTGGAAGTCAATGGTTTTCTGAATGTGTTTTTGGTTGTTAGTCTGTGGTTAACATAAGCTGAAGAGGTTTGAAACAGTCTCTGAATTCGAGCTTTAATGTTAGCTGATTCTAGCTAGCAACGGTTAATAAAACCTGCAAACTTTGTAGGTCTAAAGAGGGGTTAATCAGCAATAAGTGAACTGGGCGGGGCTTAGGTAACTCATTCACTTTATCTTCACATTATTTAAGTTATTTTTTATTTAAAATACCATAATAAGCTTGTACTGTGAGTAATATTCCACTAAAACTGATTCGAGATGGAAGTAGCTTTGTTGCTAACCGGTTAGCTACCATCACACTGGTTCCATACAGCAAGAGCCAAATAGATTAGTCCATTTGATTTTGGACTAAACCATTCGTAAAGCAACCAATCTGATCCAACCACAGCCTCACAGTCCCCTCTGACGGTTTAACTCATATGTATCATCTTAAGTAACGCCTAAAGATGATTTCAAACGTGGGTTTATACATATTTAGTTACGAATGTGAGATAAAAAAGATTAACAGACAATATTTAGAGTCTTTACTTTAAAGGGAATGTGTTTAAGGAGACGACTGAAGCTGGAAACAGATTATCTTTGTTTTATAAAAGAGGATTTTACAGCTTCATACACTCTCTTATTGAGGGGGAAGCAGACTGCAGTTTTATGCATGATGAAAGCCGGGTGAAATTGCAGCGCCTGCAGCCGTTTCACTCCCATACTCCTGCTGCTGTTATTGTGTTCAGATGAGAGAGATATTGGAATATTGGTTTATAAATTATGTATTTTCTATCACAGATGACCATTCCCGGATCACGTTGAAGGCGGAGAATAACCACGGGAACTCAGACTACATCAACGCCAGTCCTATAGTGAGTTCTGTTTATTAATATCTGTCGTCAGCAGGGCTGTTATTTTGTAGCAGGAACGCTTGTGGTTGGATTTTACTTTATGTTTATAATAGAAGTCATTTCAAATCAAGCTTTCCTCAAAACATGTCTGACTTGAAGGGAAAAAACACACAAAGAATCCATGAAATTAGAAGAAGGCACACACTGAGGGCTTTATAGACACACAAAAAATACTAAAGAAATACAAAAAGGATTTATTATGCTCAATGAGTCTTCACAAGCAATAAATAAAACATTAAATATAGAAATGAATTGCATTGATTATAATTTGTTGGGCCGTTATAAATTAGCCGATACGGAAATGATCCCTAAATGTTTGAATTATACAATAAGAAAATTGGGTCAGGTTTTTTTCTGCATTTGAAGGCAGAATGTATTTTCATTGTTATTATCCTTATTTTATCAATTATTTGACATCACTTATTATATTATTACAACGCTGTAAAACGATAGCGGTGACAGGAAGTAGCTTTTATTTTGCAGCACCTGTTGGGGTTGGATTTTACTTCATGTTGAAGCATTTTAGGGCAATTTCTGGTGTTTAAAGGAAGGAAATAGAAGTGAGAACAACTGTTTTAAACAACATCAGAGAGCGGCAAAAACTGAAGGAATTCCAGACAAAAAACGAAGGAAGATAGAATATAAAATAAATGCAGTTTAAGAAGGAAGGAAAGATGATGTAATAATAATTCATGGTGGTTTTTGTAATCTTCCTCCAATATAATCAATTATTATTTACAATTAATTCACATTTTTTGGTTCTCTATTCGAATGAATCTAATATTTTCAGATGTTGCAAAAGGAATATTTTGGTCGTAATAAATAAGGCAGTACTGGAAAACACATGCATCCCACTGCAGTGCCTTTATTTCCCAAAACATTGCCAGTCATGATTTCCCCCGAGGCGGCTGCACAGGGATTCCATCAAAGGGAACAGGAAGCTATGCATTTCAAATACTCTGCCAAATTTCTTTCTGAGGAGATAGATGAGGGGGTGCACACAGCTGCACTGCAAGCCCATTACTCTCCACGTTTACACCTCCGTCTCCTGCCTCAGACTCTCACCATTTCACAGGGAAATATTATAATAAAGCTAATCAATCAGAGGGGAAAGAGGTTGTAAAATAACGTGTTTTGAGGCTGTTGGTGGGGGGGTGAAAGGACAGTAATTACCCCACAAAAGAGACCCCTGGCTGAGGGAAGCAAAACTGTGATAATTACCTCCGTCTACGCAGCCTCTTCCTGCTCATTAGCTCCAGCGCTAAGTAAAACATGTGAGGGTCTTTTTCCTGGGGGTCAGAGGTCAGAGAAGACAAAGAGAGGGAGTGACACACACACACACACACACACACACACACACACACACACACTGAGCTCATGGTCCATTGGACTCACAGAACCCAGTGACATCACTAGCTGGAACTAGGCTAAGGGGGCGGGACATCTCTAAGCTGGTCGACCAATCACAGCAGAGCAGACTGGGCTCTGACGCCTGCAGGCTGTTTATTCGAGGCGCCACGTAACGACGTTGGGGGATTTGATTTGAAGGATGTGATTGAGGCTTGATAGAGTGTGTGTTAGCCCGGGTTGCCCCCCCCAAC
Source organism: Eleginops maclovinus (assembly GCF_036324505.1). NCBI lineage: Eukaryota > Metazoa > Chordata > Actinopteri > Perciformes > Eleginopidae > Eleginops > Eleginops maclovinus. Next base: position 776,302 of record NC_086369.1, read on the forward strand.
AAAAAAGAAAAATCGATGATCACATTTAACTGAATGGGGTTTTTATGCACGGCCTGGAGTGTGAGATGCATCAGGGCTGTTGGTGTTTCACAGGGAGTCGTGTTTGATGTTGATGTATGGCTGGTTTTATCCTCATAGACGACACACACTGCATTACAGCTGCATTAAATGTTATTTATGGAAGTACAAACAGGCAGGAAACCACTAGGGTCGTATTTCTTATACAAACTGGACCCTGAACATGAGAAGTTCAAGGTCTGTGTTTTTATTTCATTTTCTTTGTCACAGTCCCTTAAAAGGAAATAATTACAGAGCTTTAATATTCTAATAACCTCAAAAGCAGGATTACATCCTAATGCTCTGATGAAACACACTGTGGTCCGTCTTCATGTCTCTTTATTTTCCTCGTTCTGGATTAAAAACGTCCAATTGTTTGCTGACAGGGTTGAATATCATCTGAATTACTGAGAATTAGTTCTTTTTGCAGCATTTTTTAGGACCATTAACCAGTGAAATACTCCCATTTTTACCCAGGAACAGATTTAGTAAAGGATCGAACACAGGGATTTTAGCTTTTGCAGACCATTTACATGCACTAAAACCTATAGTAGAGGGAAACACCCCAGGAAAAAAGCAGAATAGGGCCTCTTTTATACACAAGAACTTGCAGAAATGAAGAGAAAATGAAAGCATAGTGCAGGAAGGTAGCGCCAATCTCAAGGACACAGACATGTTGTCGCTGTGAGTCTGCAGCGCTGCATGAATACTAAAGCAGAGACATGAAAGAGAAGTCCTCCTCTCTCCATTGTGGGGAGAAGACAAGACTACGACAAAAAGGAATGAAGTGGTTTGAAGTAAAAGAGCTGGTAGGGAAATATCCTGCACAAATATCTGTGCTGTGATTCCAACTAAGTCTAATCAGAACTCCTAGAAAGGAAGTGAGGAATAAGGACGATACGTTCAGCTCTACGTCCAGATCAAGACTTTCATGGCTGTCTTTTACCCAGACTTTAAGCCCCAAACACCGTCTAACACTCTGCTCTCTCTCCCAGATGGACCATGACCCTCGCAACCCGACGTACATCGCCTCGCAGGGCCCTCTTCTCTCCACCGTGGCCGACTTCTGGCAGGTAAACCCATCTCTAGACTGTCTTTTCCTCTTGTTGTACTCCCATCTTCTTCCGTGTCTTCTTCTTGCT